>NW_027446654.1:0-118162 GCF_038048845.1 Mixophyes fleayi | reverse complement strand
TGATTCAATTCATGATTCAATTCATGATTCATGATTCAATTCATGATTCATGATTCATGATTCATGATTCAATTCATGATTCATGATTCAAGATTCGATTCATGATTCATGATTTGATTTATGATTTATGATTCATGATTTAATTCATGATTCATGATTCAATTGATGATTCATGATTCAATTCATGATTTATGATTCATGATTTAATTCATGATTCATGATTCATGATTCAATTCATGATTCATGATTCAATTCATGATTCATGATTCAATTCATGATTCAATTCATGATTCATGATTCAATTCATGATTCATAATTCATGATTCATGATTCAATTCATGATTAATGATTCGATTCATGATTCATTATTCAATTCATGATTCATGATTCATGATTCAATTCATGATTCATGATTCATGATTCAATTCATGATTCATGATTCATTATTCATGATTTGATTCATGATTCGACTCATGATTCATGATTCAATTCATGATTCATGATTCATTTCATTATTCACGATTCATGATTCATGATTCATTTCATGATTCATGATTCGATTCATGATTCATGATTCAAATTTATGATTCATGATTCATGATTCGATTCATGATTCATGACTCAATTCATGATTCATGTTTTATGATTAAATTCATGATTCATGATTCAATTTATTATTCGTGATTCATGATTCATGATTCATTTCATGATTCATGATTCAAGATACAATTCATGATTCAATTCATGATTCATAATTCACGATTCAATTCATGATTCATACTTCATGATTCATGATTTAATTCATGATTCATGATTCATTTCATGATTTATGATTCATGATTCATGATTCATGATTCATGATTCATGATTCAATTCATGATTCATGATTCAATTCATGATTCATGATTCATGATTCGATTCATGATTCATGATTTGATTTATGATTTATGATTCATGATTTAATTCATGATTCATGATTCATGATTCGATTCATGATTCATGATTTGATTTATGATTTATGATTCATGATTTAATTCATGATTCATGATTCATGATTCAATTGATGATTCATGATTCAATTCATGATTTATGATTCATGATTTAATTCATGATTCATGATTCATGATTCAATTCATGATTCATGATTCAATTCATGATTCAATTCATGATTCATGATTCAATTCATGATTCATAATTCATGATTCATGATTCAATTCATGATTAATGATTCGATTCATGATTCATTATTCAATTCATGATTCATGATTCATTATTTAATTCATAATTCATGATTCATGGTTCAATTCATGATTCATGATTCATTATTCAATTCATGATTCATGATTCATAATTCAATTCATGATTCATGATTCATGATTCAATTCATGATTCATGATTCATGATTCATGATTCATGATTCGATTCATGATTCGATTCATGATTCATGATTCAATTCATGATTCATGATTCGATTCATGATTCATGACTCAATTCATGATTCATGTTTCATGATTCATGATTCAATTCATGATTAATGATTCATTTCATGATTCATGATTCATGATTCATGATTCATGATTCGATTCATGATTCATGATTCATGATTCATGATTCATGATTTGATTCATGATTCATGATTCGATTCATGATTCATGATTCATGATTCATGATTCATTATTCGATTCATGATTCATGATTCATGATTCAATTCATGATTCATGATTCATGATTCATGATTCATGATTCAATTCATGATTCATGATTTGATTCATGATTCATGATTCGATTTATGATTTATGATTCATTATTTAATTCATGATTCATGATTTAATTCATGATTCATGATTCATGATTCATGATTCATGATTTGATTTATGATTTATGATTCATGAGTTAATTCATGATTCATGATTCATGATTCAATTGATGATTCATGATTCATGATTCAATTCATTATTCAATTCATGATTCATGATTCATGATTCAATTTATGATTCATGATTCATGATTCAATTCATGATTCATGATTCATGATTCATGATTCAATTCATGATTCATGATTCAATTCATGATTCATAATTCATGATTCATGATTCATGATTCAATTCATGATTCATGATTTATGATTCAATTCATGATTCAATTCATGATTCGATTCCTGATTTAAATCATGATTCATAATTCAATTCATGATTCATGATTCATGATTCATGATTCAATTCAAGATTCATGATTCATGATTCAAGATTCAATTCATGATTCATGATTCATGATTCAATTCATGATTCAATTCATGATTCATAATTCATGATTCATGATTCAATTCATGATTAATTATTCGATTCATGATTCCTTATTCAATTCATGATTCATGATTCATTATTCAATTCATAATTCATGATTCATGGTTCAATTCATGATTCATGATTTATTATTCAATTCATGATTCATGATTCATGATTCAATTCATGATTCATGATTCATGATTCAATTCATGATTCATGATTCATTATTCATGATTCGATTCATGATTCGACTCATGATTCATGATTCAATTCATGATTCATGATTCATTTCATTATTCACGATTCATGATTCATGATTCATTTCATGATTCATGATTCGATTCATGATTCATGATTCAATTCATGATTCATGATTCATGATTCGATTCATGATTCATGACTCAATTCATGATTCATGTTTCATGATTAAATTCATGATTCATGATTCAATTTATGATTCGTGATTCATGATTCATGATTCATTTCATGATTCATGATTCAAGATACAATTCATGATTCAATTCATGATTCATAATTCATGATTCAATTCATGATTCAATTCATGATTCATGATTCAATTCATGATTCATGATTCATGATTCATGATTCAATTCATGATTCATGATTCAAGATTCGATTCATGATTCATGATTTGATTTATGATTTATGATTCATGATTTAATTCATGATTCATGATTCATGATTCAATTGATGATTCATGATTCAATTCATGATTTATGATTCATGATTTAATTCATGATTCATGATTCATGATTCAATTCATGATTCATGATTCAATTCATGATTCAATTCATGATTCATGATTCAATTCATGATTCATAATTCATGATTCATGATTCAATTCATGATTAATGATTCGATTCATGATTCATTATTCAATTCATGATTCATGATTCATGATTCAATTCATGATTCATGATTCAATTCATGATTCATGATTCATTATTCATGATTCGATTCATGATTCGACTCATGATTCATGATTCAATTCATGATTCATGATTCATTTCATTATTCACGATTCATGATTCATGATTCATTTCATGATTCATGATTCGATTCATGATTCATGATTCAATTCATGATTCATGATTCATGATTCGATTCATGATTCATGACTCAATTCATGATTCATGTTTTATAATTAAATTCATGATTCATGATTCAATTTATTATTCGTGATTCATGATTCATGATTCATTTCATGATTCATGATTCAAGATACAATTCATGATTCAATTCATGATTCATAATTCACGATTCAATTCATGATTCATACTTCATGATTCATGATTTAATTCATGATTCATGATTCATTTCATGATTTATGATTCATGATTCATGATTCATGATTCATGATTCATGATTCAATTCATGATTCATGATTCAATTCATGATTCATGATTCATGATTCATGATTCAATTCATGATTCATGATTCATGATTCGATTCATGATTCATGATTTGATTTATGATTTATGATTCATGATTTAATTCATGATTCATGATTCATGATTCAATTGATGATTCATGATTCAATTCATGATTTATGATTCATGATTTAATTCATGATTCATGATTCATGATTCAATTCATGATTAATGATTCAATTCATGATTCATTATTCAATTCATGATTCATGATTCATTATTTAATTCATAATTCATGATTCATGGTTCAATTCATGATTCATGATTCATTATTCAATTCATGATTCATGATTCATGATTCAATTCATGATTCATGATTCATGATTCAATTCATGATTCATGATTCATGATTCATGATTCATGATTCGATTCATGATTCGATTCATGATTCATGATTCAATTCATGATTCATGATTCATGATTCGATTCATGATTCATGACTCAATTCATGATTCATGTTTCATGATTCATGATTCAATTCATGATTAATGATTCGATTCATGATTCATTATTCAATTCATGATTCATGATTCATTATTCAATTCATAATTCATGATTCATTGTTCAATTCATGATTTATATTCATTATTCAATTCATGATTCATGATTCTTGATTCAATTCATGATTCATTATTCAATTCATGATTCATGATTCATTATTCAATTCATAATTCATGATTCATTGTTCAATTCATGATTTATATTCATTATTCAATTCATGATTCATGATTCATGATTCAATTCATGATTCATGATTCATGATTCAATTCATGATTCATGATTCATGCTTCATTATTCATGATTCGATTCATGATTTGATTCATGATTCATGATTCAATTCATGATTCATGATTCATGATTCATTTCATGATTCACGATTCATGATTCATGATTCATGATTCGATTCATGATTCGATTCATGAATTATGATTCAATTCATGATTCATGATTCATGATTCGATTCATGATTCATGACTCAATTCATGATTCATGTTTCATGATTAAATTCATGATTCATGATTCAATTTATGATTCGTGATTCATGATTCATGATTCATTTCATGATTCAATTCATGATTCATAATTCATGATTCAATTCATGATTCATACTTCATGATTCATGATTTAATTCATGATTCATGATTCATTTTTATGATTCATGATTCATGATTCATGATTCATGATTCATGATTCATGATTCAATTCATGATTCATGATTCAATTCATGATTCATGATTCATGATTCATGATTCAATTCATGATTCATGATTCATGATTCGATTCATGATTCATAATTTGATTTATGATTTATGATTCATGATTTAATTCATGATTCATGATTCAATTGATGATTCATGATTCAATTCATGATTTATGATTCATGATTTAATTCATGATTCATGATTCATGATTCAATTCATGATTCATGATTCAATTCATGATTCAATTCATGATTCATGATTCAATTCATGATTCATAATTCATGATTCATGATTCAATTCATGATTAATGATTCGATTCATGATTCATTATTCAATTCATGATTCATGAATCATTATTCAATTCATAATTTATGATTCATGGTTCAATTCATGATTCATGATTCATTATTCAATTCATGATTCATGATTCATGATTCAATTCATGATTCATGATTCATGATTCAATTCATGATTCATGATTCATGATTCATGATTCATGATTCATGATTCGATTCATGATTCGATTCATGATTCATGATTCAATTCATGATTCATTATTCAATTCATGATTCATGACTCAATTCATGATTCATGTTTCATGATTCATGATTCAATTCATAATTAATGATTCGATTCATGATTCATTATTCAATTCATGATTCATGATTCATTATTCAATTCATAATTCATGATTCATGGTTCAATTCATGATTTATGATTCATTATTCAATTCATGATTCATGATTCAATTCATGATTCATGATTCATGATTCAATTCATGATTCATGATTCATGATTCTTGATTCATGATTCATGATTCATTTCATGATTCATGATTCACGATTCATGATTTGATTCATGATTCATGATTCATGATTCATGATACAATTCATGATTCATGATTCATGATTCATGATTCAATTCATGATTCATGATTCAATTCATGATTCATGATTCGATTTATGATTTATGATTCATGATTTAATTCATGATTCATGATTCATGATTCAATTCATGATTCATGATTCATGATTCATGATTCGATTCATGATTCATGATTCGATTTATGATTTATGATTCATGATTTAATTCATGATTCATGATTCAATTCATGATTCATGATTCATGATTCAATTCATTATTCAATTCATGATTCATGATTCATGATTCAATTCATGATTCATGATTCAATTCATGATTCAATTCATGATTCATGATTCATGTTTCAATTCATGATTCATGATTTATGTTTTAATTCATGATTCAATTCATGATTCATGATTCATGATTGAATTCATGATTCGATTCCTGATTAAAATCATGATTCATGATTCAATTCATGATTTATGATTCAATTCATGATTCAATTCATGATTAATGATTCATGATTCAATTCATGATTCATGATTCATGATTCAATTCATGATTCATGATTCATGATTCATGATTCAATTCATGATTTGATTCCTGATTAAAATCATGATTCATGATACAATTCATGATTCATGATTCATGATTCATGATTCAATTCATGATTCATGATTCATGATTCAAGATTCATATCTTGATTCAATTTGTGAATCATGATTCAATTCATGATTCAATTCATGATTCATGATTTAATTAATGATTTATGACTCAATTCATGATTCAATTCATGATTCATGATTCGATTCATGATTCATGATTTATGATTCAATTCATGATTCATGATTCATGATTCGATTCATGATTCATAATTCAATTCATGATTCATGTTTCATGATTAAATTAATAATTCATGATTCATGATTCAATTTATGATTCGTGATTCATGATTCAATTCATGATTCAATTCATGATTCATAATTCATGATTCATGATTCAATTCATGATTCATAATTTATGATTCATGATTCAAATCATGACTCATGATTCATGATTTAATTTATGATTCATGATTCATGATTCAATTCATGATTCATGATTCATGATTTATGATTCATGATTCAATTCATGATTCATGATTTGATTTATAATTTATGATTCATGATTTAATTCATGATTCATTAAAAATGATTCAATTGATGATTCATGATTCAATTCATGATTTATGATTCAATTCATGATTTATGATTCATGATTTAATTCATGATTCAATTCATGATTCATGATTCATGATTTAATTCATGATTAATGATTCAATTCATGATTCATAATTCATGATTCATGATTCAATTCATGATTCATGATTCGATTCATGATTCATTATTCAATTCATGATTCCTGATTCATTATTCAATTCATAATTCATGATTCATGGTTCAATTCATGATTCATGATTCAATTCATGATTCATGATTCATGATTCAATTCATGATTCATGATTCATGATTCATGATTCATGATTCATGATTCATTATTCAATTCATGATTCATGATTCATTATTCAATTCATGATTCATGATTCATGGTTCAATTCATTATTCATGAATCATTATTCAATTCATGATTCATGATTCAATTCATGATTCATGATTCATGATTCAATTCATGATTCATGATTCATGATTCATGATTTATGATTCATGATTCAATTCATGATTCATGATTCATTTCATGATTCATGATTCATGATTCATGATTCATGATTCATGATTTGATTCATGATTCATGATTCGATTCATGATTCATGATTCAATTCATGATTCATGATTCATGATTCAATTCATGAATCATGATTCATGATTCGATTCATGATTCATGATTCAATTCATGATTCATGATTCATTATTCAATTCATGATTCATGATTCATGGTTCAATTCATGATTCATGATTCATGATTCAATTCATGATTCATGATTCATGATTCATGATTCATGATTCATGATTCATGATTCAATTCATGATTCATGATTTATTATTCAATTCATGATTCATGATTTATGGTTCAATTCATGATTCATGATTCATTATTCAATTCATGATTCATGATTCAATTCATGATTCATGATTCATGATTCAATTCATGATTCATGATTCATGATTCATGATTCATGATTCATGATTCAATTCATGATTCATGATTCATTTCATGATTCATGATTCATGATTCATGATTCGATTCATGATTCATGATTCATGATTCATGATTCATGATTCATGATTTGATTCGTGATTCGATTCATGATTCATGATTCATGATTCATGATTCGATTCATGATTCATGATTCATGATTTATGATTCAATTCATGATTCATGATTCGATTCATGATTCATGATTCGATTTATGATTTATGATTCATGATTTAATTCATGATTCATGGTTCAATTCATGCTTGATGATTCATGATTCATGATTCGATTCATGATGCATGATTCGATTTATGATTTATAATTCATGATTTAATTCATGATTCATGATTCATGATTCAATTGATGATTCATGATTCGATTCATGATTCATCATTTATGATTCAATTCATGATTCGATTCATGATTCAATTCACGATTCGATTCATGATTCATGATTCAATTCATGATTCATGATTCATGATTAAATTAATAATTCATATTTCATGATTCAATTCATGATTCATGATTCATGATTAAATTAATAATTCATATTTCATGATTCAATTCATGATTCATGATTCATGATTCAATTCATGATTCAATTCATGATTCATAATTCATGATTCATGATTCAATTCATGATTCATGATTCATGATTCAATTCATGATTCGATTCATGATTCATGATTCATGATTTATGATTCATGATTCAATTCATGATTCATGATTCGATTCATGATTCATTATTCAATTCATGATTACTGATTCATTATTCAATTCATAATTCATGATTCATGGTTCAATTCATGATTCATTATTCAATTCATGATTCATGATTCATGATTCATGATTCAATTCATGATTCATTATTCAATTCATGATTCATGATTCATTATTCAATTCATGATTCATGATTCATGGTTCAATTCATGATTCATGATTCATTATTCAATTCATGATTCATGATTCAATTCATGATTCATGATTCATGATTCAATTCATGATTCTTGATTCATGATTCATGATTCATGATTTATGATTCATGATTCAATTCATGATTCATGATTCATTACATGATTCATGATTCATGATTCATGATTCGATTCATGATTCATGATTCATGATTCATGATTCATGATTTGATTCATGATTCATGATTCAATTCATGATTCATGATTCATGATTCAATTCATGAATCATGATTCATGATTCGATTCATGATTCATGATTCAATTCATGATTCATGATTCATTATTCAATTCATGATTCATGATTCATGGTTCAATTCATGATTCATGATTCAATTCATGATTCATGATTCATGATTCAATTCATGATTCATGATTCAATTCATGATTCATGATTCATTATTCAATTCATGATTCATGATTCATTATTCAATTCATGATTCATGATTTATGGTTCAATTCATGATTCATGATTCATGATTCAATTCATGATTCATGATTCAATTCATGATTCATGATTCATGATTCAATTCATGATTCATGATTCATGATTCATGATTCATGATTCAATTCATGATTCATGATTCATTTCATGATTCATGATTCATGATTCATGATTCGATTCATGATTCATGATTCATGATTCATGATTCATGATTCATGATTTGATTCATGATTCATGATTCAATTCATGATTCATGATTCATGATTCAATTCATGATTCTTGATTCATGATTCATGATTCATGATTTATGATTCATGATTCAATTCATGATTCATTATTTATTTCATGATTCATGATTCATGATTCGATTCATGATTCATGATTCATGATTCATGATTTGATTCATGATTCATGATTCAATTCATGATTCATGATTCATGATTCGATTCATGATTCATGATTCATGATTCAATTCATGATTCATGATTCATGATTCGATTCATGATTCATGATTCATGATTCATGATTCATGATTCATGATTTGATTCATGATTCATGATTCAATTCATGATTCATGATTCATGATTCATGATTCATGATTCGATTCATGATTCATGATTCATGATTCAATTCATGATTCATGATTCATGATTCAATTCATGAATCATGATTCATGATTCGATTCATGATTCATGATTCAATTCATGATTCATGATTCATTATTCAATTCATGATTCATGATTCATGGTTCAATTCATGATTCATGATTCAATTCATGATTCATGATTCATGATTCAATTCATGATTCATGATTCAATTCATGATTCATGATTCATTATTCAATTCATGATTCATGATTCATTATTCAATTCATGATTCATGATTTATGGTTCAATTCATGATTCATGATTCATGATTCAATTCATGATTCATGATTCAATTCATGATTCATGATTCATGATTCAATTCATGATTCATGATTCATGATTCATGATTCATGATTCAATTCATGATTCATGATTCATTTCATGATTCATGATTCATGATTCATGATTCGATTCATGATTCATGATTCATGATTCATGATTCATGATTCATGATTTGATTCATGATTCATGATTCGATTCATGATTCATGATTCATGATTCATGATTCATGATTCGATTCATGATTCATGATTCATGATTCATGATTCAATTCATGATTCATGATTCATTTCATGATTCATGATTCATGATTCATGATTCGATTCATGATTCATGATTCATGATTCATGATTCATGATTCATGATTCGATTCATGATTCATGATTCATGATTCATGATTCATGATTTGATTCATGATTCATGATTCGATTCATGATTCATGATTCATGATTCATGATTCATGATTCGATTTATGATTCATGATTCATATTTCATGATTCAATTCATGATTCATGATTCGATTCATGATTCATGATTCGATTTATTATTTATGATTCATGATTTAATTCATGATTCATAATTCAATTCATGATTCATGATTCATGATTCATGATTCAATTCATGATTCATGATTCGATTTATGATTTATGATTCATGATTTAATTCATGATTCATGATTCATGATTCAATTCATTATTCAATTCATGATTCATGATTCAATTTATGATTCATGATTCATGATTTAATTCATGATTCATGATTCAATTCATGATTCAATTCATGATTCAATTCATGATTCATGATTCATGATTCATGATTCATTTCATGATTCATGATTTATGGTTCAATTCATGATTCATGATTCATTATTCAATTCATGATTCATGATTCAATTCATGATTCATGATTCATGATTCATGATTCATGATTCAATTCATGATTTATGATTCATTTCATGATTCATGATTCATGATTCAAGATTCGATTCATGATTCATGATTCATGATTCATGATTCATGATTTGATTCATGATTCATGATTCGATTCATGATTCATGATTCATGATTCATGATTCATGATTCGATTCATGATTCATGAATCATGATTCAATTCATGATTCATGATTCATGATTCATGATTCATGATTCAATTCATGATTCATGATTTGATTCATGATTCATGATTCGATTTATGATTTATGATTCATGATTTAATTCATGATTCATGATTTAATTCATGATTCATGATTCATGATTCATGATTCGATTCATGATTCATGATTTGATTTATGATTTATGATTCATGATTTAATTCATGATTCATGATTCATGATTCAATTGATGATTCAGGATTCATGATTCAATTCATTATTCAATTCATGATTCATGATTCATGATTCAATTTATGATTCATGATTCATGATTCAATTCATGATTCATGATTCATGATTCATGATTCAATTCATGATTCATGATTCAATTCATGATTCATAATTCATGATTCATGATTCATGATTCAATTCATGATTCATGATTTATGATTCAATTCATGATTCAATTCATGATTCGATTCCTGATTTAAATCATGATTCATAATTCAATTCATGATTCATGATTCATGATTCATGATTCAATTCAAGACTCATGATTCATGATTCAAGATTCAATTCATGATTCATGATTCATGATTCAATTCATGATTCAATTCGTGATTCATGATTCAATTCATGATTCAATTCATGATTTAATTAATGATTTATGACTTAATTCATGATTCAATTCATGATTCATGATTCGATTCATGATTCATCATTTATGATTCAATTCATGATTCATGATTTGATTCATGATTCATGATTCAATTCATGATTCAATTCATGATTCATGATTCAATTCATGATTCAATTCATGATTCATGATTCAATTCATGATTCATGTTTCATGATTAAATTAATAATTCATGTTTCATGATTCAATTCATGATTCATGATTCATGATTCAATTCATGATTCATAATTCATGATTCATGATTCAATTCATGATTCATGATTCATGATTCATTTCATGATTCATGATTCATGATTCATGATTCATGATTCATGATTCGATTCATGATTCATGATTCATGATTCAATTCATGATTCATGATTCATGATTCATGATTCAATTCATGATTCATGATTCATGATTCAATTCATGATTCAATTTATGATTCATGATTCAATTCATGATTCTATTAATGATTCATGATTCGATTAATGATTCATGATTCAATTTATGATTCATTTCGTGATTCATGATTAATGATTCATGATTCATGATTCAATTCATGATTCATATTTCATGATTTATGTTTCAATTAATGATTCATGATTCATGATTCGATTCATGATTCATGATTCAATTCATGATTCATGATTCAATTCATGATTCAATTCATGATTCATGATTCGATTAATGATTTATGATTCAATTCATGATTCATAATTCATGATTCATGATTCAATTCATGAATCATGATTCATGATTCGATTCATGATTCATGATTCATGATTCAATTCATGATTCATGATTCATTATTCAATTCATGATTCATGATTCATGGTTCAATTCATGATTCATGATTCATGATTCAATTCATGATTCATGATTCATGATTCATGATTCATGATTCATGATTCATGATTCAATTCATGATTCATGATTTATTATTCAATTCATGATTCATGATTTATGGTTCAATTCATGATTCATGATTCATTATTCAATTCATGATTCATGATTCAATTCATGATTCATGATTCATGATTCAATTCATGATTCATGATTCATGATTCATGATTCATGATTCATGATTCAATTCATGATTCATGATTCATTTCATGATTCATGATTCATGATTCATGATTCAATTCATGATTCTTGATTCATGATTCATGATTCATGATTTATGATTCATGATTCAATTCATGATTCATGATTCATTTCATGATTCATGATTCATGATTCATGATTCGATTCATGATTCATGATTCATGATTCATGATTTGATTCATGATTCATGATTCAATTCATGATTCATGATTCATGATTCATGATTCATGATTCGATTCATGATTCATGATTCATGATTCAATTCATGATTCATGATTCATGATTCAATTCATGAATCATGATTCATGATTCGATTCATGATTCATGATTCAATTCATGATTCATGATTCATTATTCAATTCATGATTCATGATTCATGGTTCAATTCATGATTCATGATTCAATTCATGATTCATGATTCATGATTCAATTAATGATTCATGATTCAATTCATGATTCATGATTCATTATTCAATTCATGATTTATGATTCATTATTCAATTCGTGATTCATGATTTATGGTTCAATTCATGATTCATGATTCATGATTCAATTCATGATTCATGATTCAATTCATGATTCATGATTCATGATTCAATTCATGATTCATGATTCATGATTCATGATTCATGATTCAATTCATGATTCATGATTCATTTCATGATTCATGATTCATGATTCATGATTCGATTCATGATTCATGATTCATGATTCATGATTCATGATTCATGATTTGATTCATGATTCATGATTCAATTCATGATTCATGATTCATGATTCAATTCATGATTCTTGATTCATGATTCATGATTCATGATTTATGATTCATGATTCAATTCATGATTCATTATTCATTTCATGATTCATGATTCATGATTCGATTCATGATTCATGATTCATGATTCATGATTCATGATTCATGATTCATGATTTGATTCATGATTCATGATTCAATTCATGATTCATGATTCATGATTCATGATTCATGATTCGATTCATGATTCATGATTCATGATTCAATTCATGATTCATGATTCATGATTCGATTCATGATTCATGATTCATGATTCATGATTCATGATTCATGATTTGATTCATGATTCATGATTCAATTCATGATTCATGATTCATGATTCATGATTCATGATTCGATTCATGATTCATGATTCATGATTCAATTCATGATTCATGATTCATGATTCAATTCATGAATCATGATTCATGATTCGATTCATGATTCATGATTCAATTCATGATTCATGATTCATTATTCAATTCATGATTCATGATTCATGGTTCAATTCATGATTCATGATTCAATTCATGATTCATGATTCATGATTCAATTCATGATTCATGATTCAATTCATGATTCATGATTCATTATTCAATTCATGATTCATGATTCATTATTCAATTCATGATTCATGATTTATGGTTCAATTCATGATTCATGATTCATGATTCAATTCATGATTCATGATTCAATTCATGATTCATGATTCATGATTCAATTCATGATTCATGATTCATGATTCAATTCATGATTCATGATTCATTTCATGATTCATGATTCATGATTCATGATTCGATTCATGATTCATGATTCATGATTCATGATTCATGATTCATGATTCATGATTCATGATTTGATTCATGATTCATGATTCGATTCATGATTCATGATTCATGATTCATGATTCATGATTCGATTCATGATTCATGATTCATGATTCATGATTCAATTCATTATTCATGATTCATTTCATGATTCATGATTCATGATTCATGATTCGATTCATGATTCATGATTCATGATTCATGATTCATGATTCGATTCATGATCCATGATTCATGATTCATGATTTGATTCATGATTCATGATTCGATTCATGATTCATGATTCATGATTCATGATTCATGATTCGATTTATGATTCATGATTCATGATTCATGATTCAATTCATGATTCATGATTCGATTCATGATTCATGATTCGATTTATTATTTATGATTCATGATTTAATTCATGATTCATAATTCAATTCATGATTCATGATTCATGATTCATGATTCAATTCATGATTCATGATTCGATTTATGATTTATGATTCATGATTTAATTCATGATTCATGATTCATGATTCAATTCATTATTCAATTCATGATTCATGATTCAATTTATGATTCATGATTCATGATTTAATTCATGATTCATGATTCAATTCATGATTCAATTCATGATTCAATTCATGATTCATGATTCATGATTCATGATTCATTTCATGATTCATGATTTATGGTTCAATTCATGATTCATGATTCATTATTCAATTCATGATTCATGATTCAATTCATGATTCATGATTCATGATTCATGATTCATGATTCAATTCATGATTTATGATTCATTTCATGATTCATGATTCATGATTCAAGATTCGATTCATGATTCATGATTCATGATTCATGATTCATGATTTGATTCATGATTCATGATTCGATTCATGATTCATGATTCATGATTCATGATTCATGATTCGATTCATGATTCATGAATCATGATTCAATTCATGATTCATGATTCATGATTCATGATTCATGATTCAATTCATGATTCATGATTTGATTCATGATTCATGATTCGATTTATGATTTATGATTCATGATTTAATTCATGATTCATGATTTAATTCATGATTCATGATTCATGATTCATGATTCGATTCATGATTCATGATTTGATTTATGATTTATGATTCATGATTTAATTCATGATTCATGATTCATGATTCAATTGATGATTCAGGATTCATGATTCAATTCATTATTCAATTCATGATTCATGATTCATGATTCAATTTATGATTCATGATTCATGATTCAATTCATGATTCATGATTCATGATTCATGATTCAATTCATGATTCATGATTCTATTCATGATTCATAATTCATGATTCATGATTCATGATTCAATTCATGATTCATGATTTATGATTCAATTCATGATTCAATTCATGATTCGATTCCTGATTTAAATCATGATTCATAATTCAATTCATGATTCATGATTCATGATTCATGATTCAATTCAAGACTCATGATTCATGATTCAAGATTCAATTCATGATTCATGATTCATGATTCAATTCATGATTCAATTCGTGATTCATGATTCAATTCATGATTCAATTCATGATTTAATTAATGATTTATGACTTAATTCATGATTCAATTTATGATTCATGATTCGATTCATGATTCATCATTTATGATTCAATTCATGATTCATGATTTGATTCATGATTCATGATTCAATTCATGATTCAATTCATGATTCATGATTCAATTCATGATTCAATTCATGATTCATGATTCAATTCATGATTCATGTTTCATGATTAAATTAATAATTCATGTTTCATGATTCAATTCATGATTCATGATTCATGATTCAATTCATGATTCATAATTCATGATTCATGATTCAATTCATGATTCATGATTCATGATTCATTTCATGATTCATGATTCATGATTCATGATTCATGATTCATGATTCGATTCATGATTCATGATTCATGATTCAATTCATGATTCATGATTCATGATTCATGATTCAATTCATGATTCATGATTCATGATTCAATTCATGATTCAATTTATGATTCATGATTCAATTCATGATTCTATTAATGATTCATGATTTGATTAATGATTCATGATTCAATTTATGATTCAATTCATGATTCATGATTAATGATTCATGATTCATGATTCAATTCATGATTCATATTTCATGATTTATGTTTCAATTAATGATTCATGATTCATGATTCGATTCATGATTCATGATTCAATTCATGATTCATGATTCAATTCATGATTCAATTCATGATTCATGATTCGATTAATGATTTATGATTCAATTCATGATTCATAATTCATGATTCATGATTCAATTCATGAATCATGATTCATGATTCGATTCATGATTCATGATTCAATTCATGATTCATGATTCATTATTCAATTCATGATTCATGATTCATGGTTCAATTCATGATTCATGATTCATGATTCAATTCATGATTCATGATTCATGATTCATGATTCATGATTCATGATTCATGATTCAATTCATGATTCATGATTTATTATTCAATTCATGATTCATGATTTATGGTTCAATTCATGATTCATGATTCATTATTCAATTCATGATTCATGATTCAATTCATGATTCATGATTCATGATTCAATTCATGATTCATGATTCATGATTCATGATTCATGATTCAATTCATGATTCATGATTCATTTCATGATTCATGATTCATGATTCATGATTCGATTCATGATTCATGATTCATGATTCATGATTCATGATTCATGATTCATGATTCATGATTCGATTCATGATTCATGATTCATGATTTATGATTCAATTCATGATTCATGATTCGATTCATGATTCATGATTCGATTTATGATTTATGATTCATGATTTAATTCATGATTCATGGTTCAATTCATGCTTGATGATTCATGATTCATGATTCGATTCATGATGCATGATTCGATTTATGATTTATAATTCATGATTTAATTCATGATTCATGATTCATGATTCAATTGATGATTCATGATTCGATTCATGATTCATCATTTATGATTCAATTCATGATTCGATTCATGATTCAATTCACGATTCGATTCATGATTCATGATTCAATTCATGATTCATGATTCATGATTAAATTAATAATTCATATTTCATGATTCAATTCATGATTCATGATTCATGATTAAATTAATAATTCATATTTCATGATTCAATTCATGATTCATGATTCATGATTCAATTCATGATTCAATTCATGATTCATAATTCATGATTCATGATTCAATTCATGATTCATGATTCATGATTCAATTCATGATTCGATTCATGATTCATGATTCGATTCATGATTCATTATTCAATTCATGATTACTGATTCATTATTCAATTCATAATTCATGATTCATGGTTCAATTCATGATTCATTATTCAATTCATGATTCATGATTCATGATTCATGATTCAATTCATGATTCATTATTCAATTCATGATTCATGATTCATTATTCAATTCATGATTCATGATTCATGGTTCAATTCATGATTCATGATTCATTATTCAATTCATGATTCATGATTCAATTCATGATTCATGATTCATGATTCAATTCATGATTCTTGATTCATGATTCATGATTCATGATTTATGATTCATGATTCAATTCATGATTCATGATTCATTTCATGATTCATGATTCATGATTCATGATTCGATTCATGATTCATGATTCATGATTCATGATTCATGATTTGATTCATGATTCATGATTCAATTCATGATTCATGATTCATGATTCATGATTCATGATTCGATTCATGATTCATGATTCATGATTCATGATTCAATTCATGATTCATGATTCATGATTCAATTCATGAATCATGATTCATGATTCGATTCATGATTCATGATTCAATTCATGATTCATGATTCATTATTCAATTCATGATTCATGATTCATGGTTCAATTCATGATTCATGATTCAATTCATGATTCATGATTCATGATTCAATTCATGATTCATGATTCAATTCATGATTCATGATTCATTATTCAATTCATGATTCATGATTCATTATTCAATTCATGATTCATGATTTATGGTTCAATTCATGATTCATGATTCATGATTCAATTCATGATTCATGATTCAATTCATGATTCATGATTCATGATTCAATTCATGATTCATGATTCATGATTCATGATTCATGATTCAATTCATGATTCATGATTCATTTCATGATTCATGTTTCATGATTCATGATTCGATTCATGATTCATGATTCATGATTCATGATTCATGATTCATGATTTGATTCATGATTCATGATTCAATTCATGATTCATGATTCATGATTCAATTCATGATTCTTGATTCATGATTCATGATTCATGATTTATGATTCATGATTCAATTCATGATTCATTATTCATTTCATGATTCATGATTCATGATTCGATTCATGATTCATGATTCATGATTCATGATTCATGATTCATGATTTGATTCATGATTCATGATTCAATTCATGATTCATGATTCATGATTCATGATTCATGATTCGATTCATGATTCATGATTCATGATTCAATTCATGATTCATGATTCATGATTCGATTCATGATTCATGATTCATGATTCATGATTCATGATTTGATTCATGATTCATGATTCAATTCATGATTCATGATTCATGATTCATGATTCATGATTCGATTCATGATTCATGATTCATGATTCAATTCATGATTCATGATTCATGATTCAATTCATGAATCATGATTCATGATTCGATTCATGATTCATGATTCAATTCATGATTCATGATTCATTATTCAATTCATGATTCATGATTCATGGTTCAATTCATGATTCATGATTCAATTCATGATTCATGATTCAATTCATGATTCATGATTCAATTCATGATTCTTGATTCATTATTCAATTCATGATTCATGATTCATTATTCAATTCATGATTCATGATTTATGGTTCAATTCATGATTCATGATTCATGATTCAATTCATGATTCATGATTCAATTCATGATTCATGATTCATGATTCAATTCATGATTCATGATTCATGATTCATGATTCATGATTCAATTCATGATTCATGATTCATTTCATGATTCATGATTCATGATTCATGATTCGATTCATGATTCATGATTCATGATTCATGATTCATGATTCATGATTTGATTCATGATTCATGATTCGATTCATGATTCATGATTCATGATTCATGATTCATGATTCGATTCATGATTCATGATTCATGATTCATGATTCAATTCATGATTCATGATTCATTTCATGATTCATGATTCATGATTCATGATTCGATTCATGATTCATGATTCATGATTCATGATTCGATTCATGATTCATGATTCATGATTCATGATTCATGATTTGATTCATGATTCATGATTCGATTCATGATTCATGATTCATGATTCATGATTCATGATTCGATTTATGATTCATGATTCATGATTCATGATTCAATTCATGATTCATGATTCGATTCATGATTCATGATTCGATTTATTATTTATGATTCATGATTTAATTCATGATTCATAATTCAATTCATGATTCATGATTCATGATTCAATTCATGATTCATGATTCGATTTATGATTTATGATTCATGATTTAATTCATGATTCATGATTCATGATTCAATTCATTATTCAATTCATGATTCATGATTCAATTTATGATTCATGATTCATGATTTAATTCATGATTCATGATTCAATTCATGATTCAATTCATGATTCAATTCATGATTCATGATTCATGATTCATGATTCATTTCATGATTCATGATTTATGGTTCAATTCATGATTCATGATTCATTATTCAATTCATGATTCATGATTCAATTCATGATTCATGATTCATGATTCATGATTCATGATTCAATTCATGATTTATGCTTCATTTCATGATTCATGATTCATGATTCAAGATTCGATTCATGATTCATGATTCATGATTCATGATTCATGATTTGATTCATGATTCATGATTCGATTCATGATTCATGATTCATGATTCATGATTCATGATTCGATTCATGATTCATGAATCATGATTCAATTCATGATTCATGATTCATGATTCATGATTCATGATTCAATTCATGATTCATGATTTGATTCATGATTCATGATTCATGATTCATGATTCATGATTCATGATTCAATTCATGATTCATGATTTGATTCATGATTCATGATTCAAGATTCATGATTCGATTCATGATTCATGATTTGATTTATGATTTATGATTCATGATTTAATTCATGATTCATGATTCATGATTCAATTGATGATTCAGGATTCAGGATTCAATTCAATATTCAATTCATGATTCATGATTCATGATTCAATTTATGATTCATGATTCATGATTCAATTCATGATTCATGATTCATGATTCATGATTCAATTCATGATTCATGATTCAATTCATGATTCATAATTCATGATTCATGATTCATGATTCAATTCATGATTCATGATTTATGATTCAATTCATGATTCAATTCATGATTCGATTCCTGATTTAAATCATGATTCATAATTCAATTCATGATTCATGATTCATGATTCATGATTCAATTCAAGACTCATGATTCATGATTCAAGATTCAATTCATGATTCATGATTCATGATTCAATTCATGATTCAATTCATGATTCAATTCGTGATTCATGATTCAATTCATGATTCAATTCATGATTTAATTAATGATTTATGACTTAATTCATGATTCAATTCATGATTCATGATTCGATTCATGATTCATCATTTATGATTCAATTCATGATTCATGATTTGATTCATGATTCATGATTCAATTCATGATTCAATTCATGATTCATGATTCAATTCATGATTCAATTCATGATTCATGATTCAATTCATGATTCATGTTTCATGATTAAATTAATAATTCATGTTTCATGATTCAATTCATGATTCATGATTCATGATTCAATTCATGATTCATAATTCATGATTCATGATTCAATTCATGATTCATGATTCATGATTCATTTCATGATTCATGATTCATGATTCATGATTCATGATTCATGATTCGATTCATGATTCATGATTCATGATTCAATTCATGATTCATGATTCATGATTCATGATTCAATTCATGATTCATGATTCAATTCATGATTCAATTTATGATTCATGATTCAATTCATGATTCTATTAATGATTCATGATTCGATTAATGATTCATGATTCAATTTATGATTCAATTCATGATTCATGATTAATGATTCATGATTCATGATTCAATTCATGATTCATATTTCTTGATTTATGTTTCAATTAATGATTCATGATTCGATTAATGATTCATGATTCAATTTATGATTCAATTCATGATTCATGATTAATGATTCATGATTCATGATTCAATTCATGATTCATATTTCTTGATTTATGTTTCAATTAATGATTCATGATTCATGATTCGATTCATGATTCATGATTCAATTCATGATTCATGATTCGATTCATGATTCATGATTCAATTCATGATTCATGATTCAATTCATGATTCATGATTCATGATTCATGATTCATGATTCGATTCATGATTCATGATTCATGATTCAATTCATGATTCATGATTCATGATTCGATTCATGATTCATGATTCATGATTCATGATTCATGATTCATGATTTGATTCATGATTCATGATTCAATTCATGATTCATGATTCATGATTCATGATTCATGATTCGATTCATGATTCATGATTCATGATTCAATTCATGATTCATGATTCATGATTCAATTCATGAATCATGATTCATGATTCGATTCATGATTCATGATTCAATTCATGATTCATGATTCATTATTCAATTCATGATTCATGATTCATGGTTCAATTCATGATTCATGATTCAATTCATGATTCATGATTCAATTCATGATTCATGATTCAATTCATGATTCTTGATTCATTATTCAATTCATGATTCATGATTCATTATTCAATTCATGATTCATGATTTATGGTTCAATTCATGATTCATGATTCATGATTCAATTCATGATTCATGATTCAATTCATGATTCATGATTCATGATTCAATTCATGATTCATGATTCATGATTCATGATTCATGATTCAATTCATGATTCATGATTCATTTCATGATTCATGATTCATGATTCATGATTCGATTCATGATTCATGATTCATGATTCATGATTCATGATTCATGATTTGATTCATGATTCATGATTCGATTCATGATTCATGATTCATGATTCATGATTCATGATTCGATTCATGATTCATGATTCATGATTCATGATTCAATTCATGATTCATGATTCATTTCATGATTCATGATTCATGATTCATGATTCGATTCATGATTCATGATTCATGATTCATTATTCGATTCATGATTCATGATTCATGATTCATGATTCATGATTTGATTCATGATTCATGATTCGATTCATGATTCATGATTCATGATTCATGATTCATGATTCGATTTATGATTCATGATTCATGATTCATGATTCAATTCATGATTCATGATTCGATTCATGATTCATGATTCGATTTATTATTTATGATTCATGATTTAATTCATGATTCATAATTCAATTCATGATTCATGATTCATGATTCAATTCATGATTCATGATTCGATTTATGATTTATGATTCATGATTTAATTCATGATTCATGATTCATGATTCAATTCATTATTCAATTCATGATTCATGATTCAATTTATGATTCATGATTCATGATTTAATTCATGATTCATGATTCAATTCATGATTCAATTCATGATTCAATTCATGATTCATGATTCATGATTCATGATTCATTTCATGATTCATGATTTATGGTTCAATTCATGATTCATGATTCATTATTCAATTCATGATTCATGATTCAATTCATGATTCATGATTCATGATTCATGATTCATGATTCAATTCATGATTTATGCTTCATTTCATGATTCATGATTCATGATTCAAGATTCGATTCATGATTCATGATTCATGATTCATGATTCATGATTTGATTCATGATTCATGATTCGATTCATGATTCATGATTCATGATTCATGATTCATGATTCGATTCATGATTCATGAATCATGATTCAATTCATGATTCATGATTCATGATTCATGATTCATGATTCAATTCATGATTCATGATTTGATTCATGATTCATGATTCATGATTCATGATTCATGATTCATGATTCAATTCATGATTCATGATTTGATTCATGATTCATGATTCAAGATTCATGATTCGATTCATGATTCATGATTTGATTTATGATTTATGATTCATGATTTAATTCATGATTCATGATTCATGATTCAATTGATGATTCAGGATTCAGGATTCAATTCAATATTCAATTCATGATTCATGATTCATGATTCAATTTATGATTCATGATTCATGATTCAATTCATGATTCATGATTCATGATTCATGATTCAATTCATGATTCATGATTCAATTCATGATTCATAATTCATGATTCATGATTCATGATTCAATTCATGATTCATGATTTATGATTCAATTCATGATTCAATTCATGATTCGATTCCTGATTTAAATCATGATTCATAATTCAATTCATGATTCATGATTCATGATTCATGATTCAATTCAAGACTCATGATTCATGATTCAAGATTCAATTCATGATTCATGATTCATGATTCAATTCATGATTCAATTCATGATTCAATTCGTGATTCATGATTCAATTCATGATTCAATTCATGATTTAATTAATGATTTATGACTTAATTCATGATTCAATTCATGATTCATGATTCGATTCATGATTCATCATTTATGATTCAATTCATGATTCATGATTTGATTCATGATTCATGATTCAATTCATGATTCAATTCATGATTCATGATTCAATTCATGATTCAATTCATGATTCATGATTCAATTCATGATTCATGTTTCATGATTAAATTAATAATTCATGTTTCATGATTCAATTCATGATTCATGATTCATGATTCAATTCATGATTCATAATTCATGATTCATGATTCAATTCATGATTCATGATTCATGATTCATTTCATGATTCATGATTCATGATTCATGATTCATGATTCATGATTCGATTCATGATTCATGATTCATGATTCAATTCATGATTCATGATTCATGATTCATGATTCAATTCATGATTCATGATTCAATTCATGATTCAATTTATGATTCATGATTCAATTCATGATTCTATTAATGATTCATGATTCGATTAATGATTCATGATTCAATTTATGATTCAATTCATGATTCATGATTAATGATTCATGATTCATGATTCAATTCATGATTCATATTTCTTGATTTATGTTTCAATTAATGATTCATGATTCATGATTCGATTCATGATTCATGATTCAATTCATGATTCATGATTCAATTCATGATTCAATTCATGATTCATGATTCGATTAATGATTTATGATTCAATTCATGATTCATAATTCATGATTCATGATTCAATTCATGATTCATGATTCATGATTCGATTCATGATTCATGATTCAATTCATGATTCATGTTTCATGATTCATGATTCAATTCGTGATTCATGATTCAATTCATGATTCAATTCATGATTCATAATTCATCATTCTTGATAGAATTCCTGATTCATAATTCATGATTCATGATTCAATTCATGATTCATTTCATGATTCATGATTCATGATTCACGATTCATGATTCGATTCATGATTCATGATTCATGATTCAATTCATGATTCATGATTCATGTTTTAATTTATGATTCATGATTCCTGATTCAATTCATGATTCATGATTCATGATTCAATTCATGATTCATTTCATGATTCATGATTCATGATTCATGATTTAATTCATGATTCATGATTCAATTCATGATTCATGATTCATTTCATGATTCATGATTCATGATTCATGATTCATGATTCAATTCATGATTCATGATTCAATTCATGATTCAATTCATGATTTATGATTCGATTAATGATTTATGATTCAATTCATGATTCAATTCTTGATTCATGATTTAATTCATGATTCATGATTCAATTCATGATTCATGATTCAATTCATGATTCATAATTCATGATTCATGATTCATGATTCAATTCATGATTCATGATTCAATTCATGATTCAATTCATGATTTATGATTCGATTAATGATTTATGATTCAATTCATGATTCAATTCTTGATTCATGATTTAATTCATGATTCATGATTCAATTCATGATTCATGATTCAATTCATGATTCATAATTCATGATTCATGATTCATGATTCAATTCATGATTCATGATTCAATTCATGATTCAATTCATGATTTATGATTCGATTAATGATTTATGATTCAATTCATGATTCAATTCTTGATTCATGATACGATTCATGATTCATGATTCAATTCATGATTCATAATTCATGATTCATGATTCATAATTCATGATTCATGATTCAATTCATGATTCATGATTCATGATTCAATTCATGATTCAATCCATGATTCAATTCGTGATTCATGATTCAATTTATGATTCAATTCATGATTCATGATTTAATTAATGATTTATGACTCAATTCATGATTCAATTCATGATTCATGATTCGATTCATGATTCATCATTTATGATTCAATTCATGATTCATGATTCGATTCATGATTCATGATTCAATTCATGATTCGATTCATGATTCATGATTCAATTCATGATTCATGTTTCATGATTAAATTAATAATTCATGTTTCATGATTCAATTCATGATTCATGATTCATGATTCAATTCATGATTCAATTCATGATTCTTAATTCATGATTCATGATTTAATTCATGATTCATGATTCATTTCATGATTCATGATTCATGATTCATGATTCGATTCATGATTCATGATTCATGATTCAATTCATGATTCATGATTCATGATTCAATTCAAGATTCATGATTCATGATTCAAGATTCAAATCATGATTCATGATTCATGATTCAATTCATGATTCATGATTCATGATTCAATTCAAGATTCATGATTCAAGATTCAATTCATGATTCATGATTCATGATTCAATTCGTGATTCATGATTCAATTCATGATTCAATTCATGATTCATGATTTAATTAATGATTTATGACTCAATTCATGATTCAATTCATGATTCATGATTCGATTCATGATTCATCATTTATGATTCAATTCATGATTCATGATTCGATTCATGATTCATGATTCAATTCATGATTCGATTCATAATTCAATTCATGATTCAATTCATGATTCATAATTCATGATTCATGATTCAATTCATGATTCATGATTCAATTCATGATTCATGATTCATTTCATGATTTATGATTCATGATTCATGAATTATGATTCGATTCATGATTCATGATTCATGATTCAATTCATGATTCATGATTCATGATTCATGATTCATGATTCAATTCATGATTCATGATTCATGATTCAATTCATGATTCATGAATCAATTCATGATTCAATTAATGATTCATGATTCGATTAATGATTCATGATTCAATTTATGATTCAATTCATGATTCATGATTAATGATTCATGATTCATGATTCAATTCCTGATTTATAATTCATGATTCATGATTCAATTCATGATTCATGATTCATGATTCATGATTCATGATTCACGATTCATGATTCGATTCATGATTCATGATTCAATTCATGATTCATGATTCAATTCATGATTCATGATTCATGATTCATGATTCATGATTCGATTCATGATTCATGATTCGATTCATGATTCATGATTCATGATTCAATTCATGATTCATGATTCATGATTCATGATTCATGATTCATGATTCAATTCATGATTCATGATTCATGATTCAATTCATAATTTATGAATCAATTCATGATTCAATTAATGATTCATGATTCGATTAATGATTCATGATTCAATTTATGATTCAATTCATGATTCATGATTAATGATTCATGATTCATGATTCAATTCATGATTCATATTTCATGATTTATGTTTCAATTCATGATTCATGATTCAATTCATGATTCAATTCATGATTCATGATTCGATTAATGATTTATGATTCAATTCATGATTCATAATTCATGATTCATGATTCAATTCATGATTCATGATTCATGATTCGATTCATGATTCATGATTCAATTCATGATTCATGTTTCATGATTCATGATTTAATTCGTGATTCATGATTCAATTCATGATTCAATTCATGATCCATAATTCATGATTCTTGATTCAATTCCTGATTTATAATTCATGATTCATGATTCAATTCATGATTCATGATTCATTTCATGATTCATGTTTCATGATTCACGATTCATGATTTGATTCATGATTCATGATTCATGATTCAATTCATGATTCATGATTTATGTTTTAATTTATGATTCATGATTCAATTCATGATTCATGATTCAATTCATGATTCATGATTCAATTCATGATTCAATACATGATTTATGATTCGATTAATGATTTATGATTCAATTCATGATTCAATTCTTGATTCATGATTCGTTTCATGATTCATGATTCAATTCATGATTCTTAATTCATGATTCATGATTCATAATTCATGATTCATGATTCAATTCATGATTCATGATTCGATTCATGATTCATGATTCAATTCATGATTCATGTTACATGATTCAATTCATGATTCATGATTCATGATTCAATTCATGATTCATGTTTCATGATTCATGTTTCATGATTCAATTCATGATTCATGATTCATGATTCGATTCATGATTCATGATTCGATTCATGATTCATCATTTATGATTCAATTCATGATTCATGATTCATTTCATGATTCATGATTCATGATTCATGATTCATGATTCATGATTCATGATTTGATTCATGATTCATGATTCGATTCATGATTCATGATTCAATTCATGATTCATGATTCATGATTCAATTCATGAATCATGATTCATTATTCAATTCATGATTCATGATTCATGATTCATGGTTCAATTCATGATTCATGATTCAATTCATGATTCATGATTCATGATTCATGATTCATGATTCATGATTCAATTCATGATTCATGATTTATGGTTCAATTCATGATTCATGATTCATTATTCAATTCATGATTCATGATTCAATTCATGATTCATGATTCATGATTCAATTCATGATTCATGATTCATGATTCATGATTCATGATTCATGATTCAATTCATGATTCATGATTCATTTCATGATTCATGATTCATGATTCATGATTCGATTCATGATTCATGATTCATGATTCATGATTCATGATTCATGATTCATGATTTGATTCATGATTCAATTCATGATTCATGATTCATGATTCATGATTCATGATTCGATTCATGATTCATGATTCATGATTTATGATTCAATTCATGATTCATGATTCGATTCATGATTCATGATTCGATTTATGATTTATGATTCATGATTTAATTCATGATTCATGGTTCAATTCATGCTTGATGATTCATGATTCATGATTCGATTCATGATGCATGATTCAATTTATGATTTATAATTCATGATTTAATTCATGATTCATGATTCATGATTCAATTGATGATTCATGATTCGATTCATGATTCATCATTTATGATTCAATTCATGATTCGATTCATGATTCAATTCACGATTCGATTCATGATTCATGATTCAATTCATGATTCATGATTCATGATTAAATTAATAATTCATATTTCATGATTCAATTCATGATTCATGATTCATGATTCAATTCATGATTCAATTCATGATTCATAATTCATGATTCATGATTCAATTCATGATTCATGATTCATTTCATGATTCATGATTCATGATTCGATTCATGATTCATGATTCATGATTTATGATTCATGATTCAATTCATGATTCATGATTCGAATCCTGATTCATTATTCAATTCATGATTCCTGATTCATTATTCAATTCATAATTCATGATTCATGGTTCAATTCATGATTCATTATTCAATTCATGATTCATGATTCATTATTCAATTCATGATTCATGATTCATGGTTCAATTCATGATTCATGATTCATTATTCAATTCATGATTCATGATTCAATTCATGATTCATGATTCATGATTCAATTCATGATTCTTGATTCATGATTCATGATTTATGATTCATGATTCAATTCATGATTCATGATTCATTTCATGATTCATGATTCATGATTCGATTCATGATTCATGATTCATGATTCATGATTTGATTCATGATTCATGATTCAATTCATGATTCATGATTCATGATTCATGATTCATGATTCGATTCATGATTCATGATTCAATTCATGATTTATGATTCATGATTCAATTCATGAATCATGATTCATGATTCGATTCATGATTCATGATTCAATTCATGATTCATGATTCATTATTCAATTCATGATTCATGATTCATGGTTCAATTCATGATTCATGATTCAATTCATGATTCATGATTCATGATTCAATTCATGATTCATGATTCAATTCATGATTCATGATTCATTATTCAATTCATGATTCATGATTCATTATTCAATTCATGATTCATGATTTATGGTTCAATTCATGATTCATGATTCATGATTCAATTCATGATTCATGATTCATGATTCATGATTCATGATTCAATTCATGATTCATGATTCATGATTCATGATTCATGATTCAATTCATGATTCATGATTCATTTCATGATTCATGATTCATGATTCATGATTCGATTCATGATTCATGATTCATGATTCATGATTCATGATTCATGATTTGATTCATGATTCATGATTCGATTCATGATTCATGATTCATGATTCATGATTCATGATTCGATTCATGATTCATGATTCATGATTCATGATTCAATTCATGATTCATGATTCATTTCATGATTCATGATTCATGATTCATGATTCGATTCATGATTCATGATTCATGATTCATGATTCATGATTCATGATTCATGATTCGATTCATGATTCATGATTCATGATTCATGATTCATGATTCATGATTTGATTCATGATTCATGATTCGATTCATGATTCATGATTCATGATTCATGATTCATGATTCGATTCATGATTCATGATTCATGATTCATGATTCAATTCATGATTCATGATTCGATTCATGATTCATGATTCGATTTATTATTTATGATTCATGATTTAATTCATGATTCATAATTCAATTCATGATTCATGATTCATGATTCAATTCATGATTCATGATTCATGATTCATGATTCATGATTCATGATTCAATTCATGATTCATGATTCGATTTATGATTTATGATTCATGATTTAATTCATGATTCATGATTCATGATTCAATTCATTATTCAATTCATGATTCATGATTCAATTTATGATTCATGATTCATGATTTAATTCATGATTCATGATTCAATTCATGATTCAATTCATGATTCAATTCATGATTCATGATTCATGATTCATGATTCATTTCATGATTCATGATTTATGGTTCAATTCATGATTCATGATTCATTATTCAATTCATGATTCATGATTCAATTCATGATTCATGATTCATGATTCAATTCATGATTCATGATTCATGATTCATGATTCATGATTCAATTCATGATTTATGATTCATTTCATGATTCATGATTCATGATTCATGATTCGATTCATGATTCATGATTCATGATTCATGATTCATGATTTGATTCATGATTCATGATTCGATTCATGATTCATGATTCATGATTCATGATTCATGATTCGATTCATGATTCATGATTCATGATTCAATTCATGATTCATGATTCATGATTCATGATTCATGATTCATGATTCAATTCATGATTCATGATTTGATTCATGATTCATGTTTCGATTTATGATTTATGATTCATGATTTAATTCATGATTCATGATTTAATTCATGATTCATGATTCATGATTCATGATTCGATTCATGATTCATGATTTGATTTATGATTTATGATTCATGATTTAATTCATGATTCATGATTCATGATTCAATTGATGATTCATGATTCATGATTCATTTCATTATTCAATTCATGATTCATGATTCATGATTCAATTTATGATTCATGATTCATGATTCAATTCATGATTCATGATTCATGATTCATGATTCAATTCATGATTCATGATTCAATTCATGATTCATAATTCATGATTCATGATTCATGATTCAATTCATGATTCATGATTTATGATTCAATTCATGATTCAATTCATGATTCGATTCCTGATTTAAATCATGATTCATAATTCAATTCATGATTCATGATTCATGATTCATGATTCAGTTCAAGACTCATGATTCATGATTCAAGATTCAATTCATGATTCATGATTCATGATTCAATTCATGATTCAATTCATGATTCAATTCGTGATTCATGATTCAATTCATGATTCAATTCATGATTCATGATTTAATTAATGATTTATGACTTAATTCATGATTCAATTCATGATTCATGATTCGATTCATGATTCATCATTTATGATTCAATTCATGATTCATGATTTGATTCATGATTCATGATTCAATTCATGATTCAATTCATGATTCATGATTCAATTCATGATTCAATTCATGATTCATGATTCAATTCATGATTCATGTTTCATGATTAAATTAATAATTCATGTTTCATGATTCAATTCATGATTCATGATTCATGATTCAATTCATGATTCATAATTCATGATTCAATTCATGATTCATGATTCATGATTCATTTCATGATTCATGATTCATGATTCATGATTCATGATTCATGATTCGATTCATGATTCATGATTCATGATTCAATTCATGATTCATGATTCATGATTCATGATTCAATTCATGATTCATGATTCATGATTCAATTCATGATTCAATTTATGATTCATGATTCAATTCATGATTCTATTAATGATTCATGATTCGATTAATGATTCATGATTCAATTTATGATTCAATTCATGATTCATGATTAATGATTCATGATTCATGATTCAATTCATGATTCATATTTCATGATTTATGTTTCAATTAATGATTCATGATTCATGATTCGATTCATGATTCATGATTCAATTCATGATTCATGATTCAATTCATGATTCAATTCATGATTCTATGATTCGATTAATGATTTATGATTCAATTCATGATTCATAATTCATGATTCATGATTCAATTCATGATTCATGATTCATGATTCGATTCATGATTCATGATTCAATTCATGATTCATGTTTCATGATTCATGATTCAATTCGTGATTCATGATTCAATTCATGATTCAATTCATGATTCATAATTCATCATTCTTGATAGAATTCCTGATTTATAATTCATGATTCATGATTCAATTCATAATTCATGATTCATTTCATGATTCATGATTCATGATTCACGATTCATGATTCGATTCATGATTCATGATTCATGATTCAATTCATGATTCATGATTCATGTTTTAATTTATGATTCATGATTCCTGATTCAATTCATGATTCATGATTCATGATTCAATTCATGATTCATTTCATGATTCATGATTCATGATTCATGATTTAATTCATGATTCATGATTCAATTCATGATTCATGATTCATTTCATAATTCATGATTCATGATTCATGATTCATGATTCAATTCATGATTCATGATTCAATTCATGATTCAATTCATGATTTATGATTCGATTAATGATTTATGATTCAATTCATGATTCAATTCTTGATTCATGATTTAATTCATGATTCATGATTCAATTCATGATTCATGATTCAATTCATGATTCATAATTCATGATTCATGATTCATGATTCAATTCATGATTCATGATTCAATTCATGATTCAATTCATGATTTATGATTCGATTAATGATTTATGATTCAATTCATGATTCAATTCTTGATTCATGATACGATTCATGATTCATGATTCAATTCATGATTCATAATTCATGATTCATGATTCATAATTCATGATTCATGATTCAATTCATGATTCATGATTCATGATTCGATACATGATTCATGATTCAATTCATGATTCATGTTTCATGATTCATTTCATGATTCATGATTCATTATTATATTCATGATTCATGATTTATGGTTCAATTCATGATTCATGATTCATTATTCAATTCATGATTCATGATTCAATTTATTATTCATGATTCATGATTCAATTCATGATTCATGATTCATGATTCATGATTCATGATTCAATTCATGATTCATAATTCATTTCATGATTCATGATTCATTTCATGATTCATGATTCATGATTCATAATTCATGATTCCTGATTCATGATTCATGATTCATGATTTGATTCATGATTCATGATTCGATTCATGATTCATGATTCATGATTCTTGATTCGATTCATGATTCATGATTCATTATTCAATTCATGATTCATAATTCAATTCATGATTCATGATTCATTATTCAGTTCATGATTCATGATTCATTATTATATTCATGATTCATGATTTATGGTTCAATTCATGATTCATGATTCATTATTCAATTCATGATTCATGATTCAATTTATTATTCATGATTCATGATTCAGTTCATGATTCATGATTCATGATTCATGATTCATGATTCAATTCATGATTCATAATTCATTTCATGATTCATGATTCATTTCATGATTCATGATTCATGATTCATGATTCATGATTCCTGATTCATGATTCATGATTCATGATTTGATTCATGATTCATGATTCGATTCATGATTCATGATTCTTGATTCGATTCATGATTCATGATTCATGATTCAATTCATAATTCATGATTCATGATTCATGATTCATGATTTATGATTCATGATTCAATTCATGATTCATGATTCGATTCATGATTCATGATTCGATTTATGATTTATGATTCATGATTTAATTCATGATTCATGATTCAATTCATGATTCATGATTCATGATTCGATTCATGATTTATGATTTGATTTATGATTTATCATTCATGATTTAATTCATGATTTATCATTCATGATTCAATTCATGATTTATGATTCATGATTCATGATTCAATTCATGATTCATAATTCATGATTCATGATTCATTTCATGATTCATGATTTATGATTCAATTCATGATTCAATTCATTATTCATGATTCATGATTCATGATTCATGATTCAATTCATAATTCGATTCCTGATTAAAATCATGATTCATGATTCAATTCATGATTCATGATTAATGATTCAATTCAAGATTCATGATTCATGATTCAAGATTCAATTCATGATTCATGATTCATGATTCAATTCATGATTCAATCCATGATTCAATTCGTGATTCATGATTCAATTCATGATTCAATTCATGATTCATGATTTAATTAATGATTTATGACTCAATTCATGATTCAATTCATGATTCATGATTCGATTCATGATTCATCATTTATGATTCAATTCATGATTCATGATTCGATTCATGATTCATGATTCAATTCATGATTCGATTCATGATTCATGATTCAATTCATGATTCATGTTTCATGATTAAATTAATAATTCATGTTTCATGATTCAATTCATGATTCATGATTCATGATTCAATTCATGATTCAATTCATGATTCTTAATTCATGACTCATGATTCAATTCATGATTCATGATTCATTTCATGATTCATGATTCATGATTCATGATTCGATTCATGATTCATGATTCATGATTCAATTCATGATTCATGATTCATGATTCAATTCAAGATTCATGATTCATGATTCAAGATTCAAATCATGATTCATGATTCATGATTCAATTCATGATTCATGATTCATGATTCATGATTCAATTCAAGATTCATGATTCAAGATTCAATTCATGATTCATGATTCATGATTCAATTCGTGATTCATGATTCAATTCATGATTCAATTCATGATTCATGATTTAATTAATGATTTATGACTCAATTCATGATTCAATTCATGATTCATGATTCGATTCATGATTCATCATTTATGATTCAATTCATGATTCATGATTTGATTCATGATTCATGATTCAATTCATGATTCGATTCATAATTCAATTCATGATTCAATTCATGATTCATAATTCATGATTCATGATTCAATTCATGATTCATGATTCAATTCATGATTCATGATTCATTTCATGATTTATGATTCATGATTCATGAATTATGATTCGATTCATAAATCATGATTCATGATTCAATTCATGATTCATGATTCATGATTCAATTCATGATTCATGATTCATGATTCAATTCATGATTCATGAATCAATTCATGATTCAATTAATGATTCATGATTCGATTAATGATTCATGATTCAATTTATGATTCAATTCATGATTCATGATTAATGATTCATGATTCATGATTCAATTCATGATTCAATTCATGATTCATGATTCGATTCATGATTCATCATTTATGATTCAATTCATGATTCATGATTTGATTCATGATTCATGATTCAATTCATGATTCGATTCATAATTCAATTCATGATTCAATTCATGATTCATGATTCGATTCATGATTCATCATTTATGATTCAATTCATGATTCATGATTTGATTCATGATTCATGATTCAATTCATGATTCGATCCATAATTCAATTCATGATTCAATTCATGATTCATAATTCATGATTCATGATTCAATTCATGATTCATGATTCAATTCATGATTCATTTCATGATTTATGATTCATGATTCATGAATTATGATTCGATTCATAAATCATGATTCATGATTCAATTCATGATTCATGATTCATGATTCATGATTCATGATTCAATTCATGATTCATGATTCATGATTCAATTCATGATTCATGAATCAATTCATGATTCAATTAATGATTCATGATTCGATTAATGATTCATGATTCAATTTATGATTCAATTCATGATTCATGATTAATGATTCATGATTCATGATTCAATTCCTGATTTATAATTCATGATTCATGATTCAATTCATGATTCATGATTCATGATTCATGATTCATGATTCATGATTCACGATTCATGATTCGATTCATGATTCATGATTCAATTCATGATTCATGATTCAATTCATGATTCATGATTCATGATTCATGATTCATGATTCGATTCATGATTCATGATTCATGATTCGATTCATGATTCATGATTCATGATTCAATTCGTGATTCATGATTCATGATTCATGATTCAATTCATGATTCATGAATCAATTCATGATTCAATTAATGATTCATGATTCGATTAATGATTCATGATTCAATTTATGATTCAATTCATGATTCATGATTAATGATTCATGATTCATGATTCAATTCATGATTCATATTTCATGATTTATGTTTCAATTCATGATTCATGATTCAATTCATGATTCAATTCATGATTCATGATTCGATTAATGATTTATGATTCAATTCATGATTCATAATTCATGATTCATGATTCAATTCATGATTCATGATTCGATTCATGATTCATGATTCAATTCATGATTCATGTTTCATGATTCATGATTTAATTCGTGATTCATGATTCAATTCATGATTCAATTCATGATTCATAATTCATGATTCTTGATTCAATTCCTGATTTATAATTCATGATTCATGATTCAATTCATGATTCATGATTCATTTCATGATTCATGTTTCATGATTCACGATTCATGATTTGATTCATGATTCATGATTCATGATTCAATTCATGATTCATGATTTATGTTTTAATTTATGATTCATGATTCAATTCATGATTCATGATTCAATTCATGATTCATGATTCAATTCATGATTCAATACATGAGTTATGATTCGATTAATGATTTATGATTCAATTCATGATTCAATTCTTGATTCATGATTTGTTTCATGATTCATGATTCAATTCATGATTCATAATTCATGATTCATGATTCATAATTCATGATTCATGATTCAATTCATGATTCATGATTCGATTCATGATTCATGATTCAATTCATGATTCATGTTACATGATTCAATTCATGATTCATGATTCATGATTCAATTCATGATTCATGTTTCATGATTCATGTTTCATGATTCAATTCATGATTCATGATTCATGATTCGATTCATGATTCATGATTCAATTCATGATTCATGTTTCATGATTCATTTCATGATTCATGATTCACGATTCATGATTCATGATTTGATTCATGATTCATGATTCATGATTCATGATTCATGATTCAATTCATGATTCACGATTCATGATTCGATTCATGATTCAATTCATGATTCATGATTCATGATTCAATTTATGATTCATGATTCATGATTCAATTCATGATTAATGATTCATGATTCATGATTCAATTCATGATTAATGATTCGATTCATGAATCATGATTCATGATTCATGATTCAATTCGTGATTCATGATTCAATTCATGATTCAATTCATGATTCATGATTCGATTCATGATTCATCATTTATGATTCAATTCATGATTCATGATTCGATTCATGATTCATGATTCAATTAATGATTCATGATTCATGATTCAATTCATGATTCATGATTCATGATTCATGATTCAATTCAAGATTCATGATTCATGATTCAATTCATGATTCATGATTCATGATTCAATTCGTGATTCATGATTCAATTCATGATTCAATTCATGATTCATGATTTAATTAATGATTTATGACTCAATTCATGATTCAATTCATGATTCATGATTCGATTCATGATTCATCATTTATGATTCAATTCATGATTCATGATTCGATTCATGATTCATGATTCAATTCATGATTCGATTCATAATTCAATTCATGATTCAATTCATGATTCATAATTCATGATTCATGATTCAATTCATGATTCATGATTCAATTCATGATTCATGATTCATTTCATGATTTATGATTCATGATTCATGAATCATGATTCGATTCATGATTCATGATTCATGATTCAATTCATGATTCATGATTCATGATTCATGATTCATGATTCAATTCATGATTCATGATTCATGATTCAATTCATGATTCATGAATCAATTCATGATTCAATTAATGATTCATGATTCGATTAATGATTCATGATTCAATTTATGATTCAATTCATGATTCATGATTAATGATTCATGATTCATGATTCAATTCCTGATTTATAATTCATGATTCATGATTCAATTCATGATTCATGATTCATTTCATGATTCATGATTCATGATTCACGATTCATGATTCGATTCATGATTCATGATTCAATTCATGATTCATGATTCAATTCATGATTCATGATTCAATTCATGATTCATGATTCATTTCATGTTTTATGATTCATGATTCATGATTCATGATTCGATTCATGATTCATGATTCATGATTCGATTCATGATTCATGATTCATGATTCAATTCATGATTCATGATTCATGATTCATGATTCATGATTCATGATTCAATTCATGATTCATGATTCATGATTCAATTCATGATTCATGAATCAATTCATGATTCAATTAATGATTCATGATTCGATTAATGATTCATGATTCAATTTATGATTCAATTCATGATTCATGATTAATGATTCATGATTCATGATTCAATTCATGATTCATATTTCATGATTTATGTTTCAATTCATGATTCATGATTCATGATTCGATTCATGATTCATGATTCAATTCATGATTCATGATTCAATTTATGATTCAATTCATGATTCATGATTCGATTAATGATTTATGATTCAATTCATGATTCATAATTCATGATTCACGAATCAATTCATGATTCATGATTCATGATTCGATTCATGATTCATGATTCAATTCATGATTCATGTTTCATGATTCATGATTTAATTCGTGATTCATGATTCAATTCATGATTCAATTCATGATTCATAATTCATGATTCTTGATTCAATTCCTGATTTATAATTCATGATTCATGATTCAATTCATGATTCATGATTCATTTCATGATTCATGATTCATGATTCACGATTCATGATTTGATTCATGATTCATGATTCATGATTCAATTCATGATTCATGATTCATGTTTTAATTTATGATTCATGATTCATGATTCAATTCATGATTCATGATTCATGATTCAATTCATGATTCATTTCATGATTCATGATTCATGATTTAATTCATGATTCATGATTCAATTCATGATTCATGATTCATTTCATGATTCATGATTCAATTCATGATTCAATTCATGATTCATGATTCGATTAATGATTTATGATTCAATTCATGATTCATGATTAAATTCATGATTCAATTCATGATTCATGATTCGATTATTGATTTATGATTCAATTCATGATTCATAATTCATGATTCATGATTCAATTCATGATTCATGATTCGATTCATGATTCATGATTCAATTCATGATTCATGTTTCATGATACATGATTCAATTCGTGATTCATGATTCAATTAATGATTCAATTCATGATTCATAATTCATGATTCTTGATTCAATTCCTGATTTATAATTCATGATTCATGATTCAATTCATGATTCATGATTCATTTCATGATTCATGATTCATGATTCACGATTCATGATTTGATTCATGATTCATGATTCATGATTCAATTCATGATTCATGATTTATGTTTTAATTTATGATTTATGATTCAATTCATGATTCATGATTTATGTTTTAATTTATGATTTATGATTCAATTCATGATTCATGATTCAATTCATGATTCATGATTCATGATTCAATTCATGATTCATGATTCAATTCATGATTCAATACATGATTTATGATTTGATTAATGATTTATGATTCAATTCATGATTCAATTCTTGATTCATGATTCGATTCATGATTCATGATTCAATTCATGATTCATAATTCATGATTCATGATTCATAATTCATGATTCATGATTCAATTCATGATTCATGATTCATGATTCGATTCATGATTCATGATTCAATTCATGATTCATGTTTCATGATTCAATTCATGATTCATGATTCAATTCATGATTCAATTCATGATTCATGCTTCATGATTCATGTTTCATGATTCAATTCATGAATCATGATTCATGATTCGATTCATGATTCATGATTCAATTCATGATTCATGTTTCATGATTCATTTCATGATTCATGATTCACGATTCATGATTCATGATTTGATTCATGATTCATGATTCATGATTCATGATTCATGATTCAATTCATGATTCACGATTCATGATTCGATTCATGATTCAATTCATGATTCATGATTCATGATTCAATTTATGATTCATGATTCATGATACAATTCATGATTAATGATTCATGATTCATGATTCAATTCATGATTCAATAATGATTCATGATTCATGATTCATGATTCATGATTCAATTAATGATTCATGATTCAATTCATGATTCATGATTCAATTCATAATTCATGATTTAATTCATGATTCAATTCCTGATTAAAATCATGATTCATGATTCAATTCATGATTCATGTTTCAGTTCATGATTCATGATTCAAATCATGATTCATGATTCAATTCATGATTCAATTCATAATTCATTTCATGATTCATGATTCAATTCATGATTCAATTCATGATTCATGATTGGATTAATGATTCATGATTCGATTCATGATTCATGATTCAATTCATGATTCATGATTCAAATCATGATTCATGATTTATGATTCAATTCATGATTCAATTCATAATTCAATTCATGATTCATGATTCAATTCATGATTCAATTAATGATTCATGATTCGAATAATGATTCATGATTCGATTCATGATTCATGATTCAATTCATGATTCATGATTCATGATTCATGATTCAATTCATGAATCATTATTCATGATTTGATTCATGATTCATTATTCAATTCATGATTCATGATTCATTATTCAATTCATGATTCATGATTCATGGTTCAATTCATGATTCATGATTCATTATTCAATTCATGATTCATGATTCAATTCATGATTTATGATTCATGATTCATGATTCAATTCATGATTCATGATTCATTTCATGATTCATGATTCATGATTCATGATTCATGATTCGATTCATGATTCATGATTCATGATTTATTATTCATGATTCGATTCATGATTCATGATTCAATTCATGATCCATGATTCACGATTCATGATTCAAATCATGATTCATGATTCATGATTCGATTCATGATTCATGATTCAATTTATGATTTATGATTCATGATTTAATTCATGATTGATGATTCATGATTCAATTGATGATTCATGATTTATGATTCAAATTCATTATTCAATACATGATTCATGATTCATGATTCAATTTATGATTCATGATTCATAATTCATGATTCAATTTATGATTCATGATTCATGATTCAATTCATGATTAATGATTCATGATTCATGATTCAATTCATGATTAATGATTCGATTCATGAATCATGATTCATGATTCAATTAATGATTCATGATTCATGATTCAATTCATGATTCATGATTCATGATTCATGATTCAATTCATGATTCAATAATGATTCATGATTCATGATTCAATTAATGATTCATGATTCAATTCATGATTCATGATTCAATTCATGATTCAATTCATGATTCGATTCCTGATTAAAATCATGATTCATGATTCATTTCATGATTCATGTTTCAGTTCATGATTCATGATTCAAATCATGATTCATGATTCAATTCATGATTCAATTCATAATTCATTTCATGATTCATGATTCAATTCATGATTCAATTCATGATTCATGATTGGATTAATGATTCATGATTCGATTCATGATTCATGATTCAATTCATGATTCATGATTCAAATCATGATTCATAATTTATGATTCAATTCATGATTCAATTCATAATTCAATTCATGATTCATGATTCAATTCATTAATTCAATTCATGATTCATGATTCGAATAATGATTCATGATTCGATTCATGATTCATGATTCAATTCATGATTCATGATTCATGATTCATGATTCAATTCATGAATCATTAATTATGATTCGATTCATGATTCATTATTCAATTCATGATTCATGATTCATTATTCAATTCATGATTCATGATTCATGGTTCAATTCATGATTCATTATTCAATTCATGATTCATGATTCAATTCATGATTTATGATTCATGATTCATGATTCAATTCATGATTCATGATTCATGATTCATTTCATGATTCATGATTCATGATTCATGATTCGATTCATGATTCATGATTCATGATTTATTATTCATGATTCGATTCATGATTCATGATTCATGATTCAATTCATGATTCATGATTCACAATTCATGATTCAATTCATGATTCATGATTCATGATTCGATTCATGATTCATGATTCAATTTATGATTTATGATTCATGATTTAATTCATGATTCATGATTCATGATTCAATTGATGATTCATGATTTATGATTCAAATTCATTATTCAATACATGATTCATGATTCATGATTCAATTTATGATTCATGATTCATAATTCATGATTCATGATTCATGATTCAATTCATGATTCATGATTTATGATTCAATTCATGATTCAATTCATGATTCATGATTCGTGATTCATGATTCAATTAATGATTCATGATTCAATTCATGATTCATGATTCATGATTTAATTCATGATTCGATTCCTGATTAAAATCATGATTCATGATTCAATTCATGATTCATGATTCATGATTCATGATTCAATTCAAGATTCATGATTCATGATTCATGATTCAATTCATGATTCATGATTCATGATTCAATTGATGATTCATGATTCATGATTCATGATTCAATTCAAGATTTATGATTCATGATTCATGATTCAATTCATGATTCATGATTCATGATTCAATTCATAATTCATGATTCATGATTCAATTCATGATTCAATTCATGATTCAATTCGTGATTCATGATTCAATTCATGATTCAATTCATTATTCATGATTTGATTAATGATTTATATTCAATTCATGATTCAATTCATGATTCATGATTCGATTCATGATTCATGATTCATGATTCAATTCATGATTCATGATTCGATTCATGATTCATGATTCAATTCATGATTCATGATTCGATTCATGATTCATGACTCAATTCATGATTCATGTTTCATGATTAAATTCATGATTCATGATTCATGATTCAATTAATGATTCGTAATATATGATTCATGATTCAATTCATGATTCATGATTCATGATTCAATTCATGATTCAATTCATGATTCATAATTCATGATTTAATTTATGATTCATACTTCATGATTCATGATTCATGATTCATTTCATGATTCATGATTCATGATTCATGATTCATGATTCATGATTCAATTCATGATTCATGATTCAATTCATGATTTATGATTCATGATTTGATTCATGATTCATGATTTGATTTATGATTTATGATTCATGATTCAATTCATGATTCATGATTCAATTAATGATTTAATTCATGATTTATGATTCGATTAATGATTTATGATTCAATTCATGATTCATGATTTATAATTCAATTCATGAATCATGATTCATAATTCATGATTCATGATTCATGATTCATTTCATGATTCATGATTCATGATTCATGATTTAATTCATGATTCATGATTCAATTCATGATTCATGATTCATGATTCAATTCATGATTCATGATTCAATTCATGATTCAATTCATGATTTATGATTCGATTAATGATTTATGATTCAATTCATGATTCATGATTTATAATTCAATTCATGAATCATGATTCATGATTTAATTCATGATTCATGATTCATGATTCATGATTCATGATTCAATTCATGATTCATGATTCATGATTCAATTAATGATTCATGATTCAATTCATGATTGATGATTCTATTCATGATTCATGATTCAATTCATGATTCGATTCCTGATTAAAATCATGATTCATTATTCAATTCATGATTCATGATTCATGGTTCAATTCATGATTCATGATTCAATTCATGATTCAATTCATAATTCAATTCATGATTCATGATTCAATTCATGATTCAATTCATGATTCATGATTCGAATAATGATTCATTATTCGATTCATGATTCCTGATTCAATTCATGATTCATGATTCATGATTCATGATTCAATTCATGAATCATTATTCATGATTCGATTCATGATTCATGATTCAATTCATGATTCATGTTTCATGATTCATTTCATGATTCATGATTCATGATTCACGATTCATGATTCATGATTTGATTCATGATTCATGATTCATGATTCATGATTCAATTCATGAATCATTATTCATGATTCGATTCATGATTCATTATTCAATTCATGATTCATGATTCATTATTCAATTCATGATTCATGATTCATGGTTCAATTCATGATTCATTATTCAATTCATGATTCATGATGAAATTCATGATTTATGATTCATGATTCATGATTCAATTCATGATTCATGATTCATTTCATGATTCATGATTCATGATTCATGATTCGATTCATAATTTATGATTCATGATTTAATTCATGATTCATGATTCATGATTCAATTGATGATTCATGATTCATGATTCAATTCATTATTCAATTCATGATTCATGATTCATGATTCAATTTATGATTCATGATTCATGATTCAATTCATGATTCATGATTCATGATTCATGATTCAATTCATGATTCATGATTCAATTCATGATTCATAATTCATGATTCATGATTCATGATTCAATTCATGATTCATGATTTATGATTCAATTCATGATTCAATTCATGATTCGATTCCTGATTTAAATCATGATTCATAATTCAATTCATGATTCATGATTCATGATTCATGATTCAATTCAAGACTCATGATTCATGATTCAAGATTCAATTCATGATTCATGATTCATGATTCAATTCATGATTCAATTCATGATTCAATTCGTGATTCATGATTCAATTCATGATTCAATTCATGATTCATGATTTAATTAATGATTTATGACTTAATTCATGATTCAATTCATGATTCATGATTCGATTCATGATTCATCATTTATGATTCAATTCATGATTCATGATTTGATTCATGATTCATGATTCAATTCATGATTCAATTCATGATTCATGATTCAATTCATGATTCAATTCATGATTCATGATTCAATTCATGATTCATGTTTCATGATTAAATTAATAATTCATGTTTCATGATTCAATTCATGATTCATGATTCATGATTCAATTCATGATTCATAATTCATGATTCATGATTCAATTCATGATTCATGATTCATGATTCATTTCATGATTCATGATTCATGATTCATGATTCATGATTCGATTCATGATTCATGATTCATGATTCAATTCATGATTCATGATTCATGATTCAATTCATGATTCATGATTCATGATTCAATTCATGATTCAATTTATGATTCATGATTCAATTCATGATTCTATTAATGATTCATGATTCGATTAATGATTCATGATTCAATTTATGATTCAATTCATGATTCATGATTAATGATTCATGATTCATGATTCAATTCATGATTCATATTTCATGATTTATGTTTCAATTAATGATTCATGATTCATGATTCGATTCATGATTCATGATTCAATTCATGATTCATGATTCAATTCATGATTCAATTCATGATTCATGATTCGATTAATGATTTATGATTCAATTCATGATTCATAATTCATGATTCATGATTCAATTCATGATTCATGATTCATGATTCGATTCATGATTCATGATTCAATTCATGATTCATGTTTCATGATTCATGATTCAATTCGTGATTCATGATTCAATTCATGATTCAATTCATGATTCATAATTCATCATTCTTGATAGAATTCCTGATTCATAATTCATGATTCATGATTCAATTCATAATTCATGATTCATTTCATGATTCATGATTCATGATTCACGATTCATGATTCGATTCATGATTCATGATTCATGATTCAATTCATGATTCATGATTCATGTTTTAATTTATGATTCATGATTCCTGATTCAATTCATGATTCATGATTCATGATTCAATTCATGATTCATTTCATGATTCATGATTCATGATTCATGATTTAATTCATGATTCATGATTCAATTCATGATTCATGATTCATTTCATGATTCATGATTCATGATTCATGATTCATGATTCAATTCATGATTCATGATTCAATTCATGATTCAATTCATGATTTATGATTCGATTAATGATTTATGATTCAATTCATGATTCAATTCTTGATTCATGATTTAATTCATGATTCATGATTCAATTCATGATTCATGATTCAATTTATGATTCATAATTCATGATTCATGATTCATGATTCAATTCATGATTCATGATTCAATTCATGATTCAATTCATGATTTATGATTCGATTAATGATTTATGATTCAATTCATGATTCAATTCTTGATTCATGATACGATTCATGATTCATGATTCAATTCATGATTCATAATTCATGATTCATGATTCATAATTCATGATTCATGATTCAATTCATGATTCATGATTCATGATTCGATACATGATTCATGATTCAATTCATGATTCATGTTTCATGATTCATTTCATGATTCATGATTCATTATTATATTCATGATTCATGATTTATGGTTCAATTCATGATTCATGATTCATTATTCAATTCATGATTCATGATTCAATTTATTATTCATGATTCATGATTCAATTCATGATTCATGATTCATGATTCATGATTCATGATTCAATTCATGATTCATAATTCATTTCATGATTCATGATTCATTTCATGATTCATGATTCATGATTCATGATTCATGATTTGATTCATGATTCATGATTCAATTCATGATTCATGATTCATGATTCTTGATTCGATTCATGATTCATGATTCATTATTCAATTCATGATTCATAATTCAATTCATGATTCATGATTCATTATTCAATTCATGATTCATGATTCATTATTATATTCATGATTCATGATTTATGGTTCAATTCATGATTCATGATTCATTATTCAATTCATGATTCATGATTCAATTTATTATTCATGATTCATGATTCAGTTCATGATTCATGATTCATGATTCATGATTCATGATTCAATTCATGATTCATAATTCATTTCATGATTCATGATTCATTTCATGATTCATGATTCATGATTCATGATTCATGATTCCTGATTCATGATTCATGATTCATGATTTGATTCATGATTCATGATTCGATTCATGATTCATGATTCATGATTCTTGATTCGATTCATGATTCATGATTCATGATTCAATTCATGATTCATGATTCATGATTCATGATTTATGATTCATGAATAAATTCATGATTCATGATTCGATTCATGATTCATGATTCGATTTATGATTTATGATTCATGATTTAATTCATGATTCATGATTCAATTCATGATTCATGATTCATGATTCGATTCATGATTTATGATTCGATTTATGATTTATCATTCATGATTTAATTCATGATTCATGATTCATGATTCAATTGATGATTCATGATTCATGATTGAATTCATTTTTCAATTCATGATTCATGATTCATGATTCGATTTATCATTCATAATTCATGATTCAATTCATGATTTATGATTCAATTCATGATTCAATTCATGATTTATGATTCATGATTCATGATTCAATTCATGATTCATAATTCATGATTCATGATTCATTTCATGATTCATGATTTATGATTCAATTCATGATTCAATTCATTATTCATGATTCATGATTCATGATTCATGATTCAATTCATAATTCGATTCCTGATTAAAATCATGATTCATGATTCAATTCATGATTCATGATTCATGATTCAATTCAAGATTCATGATTCATGATTCAAGATTCAATTCATGATTCATGATTCATGATTCAATTCATGATTCAATCCATGATTCAATTCGTGATTCATGATTCAATTCATGATTCAATTCATGATTCATGATTTAATTAATGATTTATGACTCAATTCATGATTCAATTCATGATTCATGATTCGATTCATGATTCATCATTTATGATTCAATTCATGATTCATGATTCGATTCATGATTCATGATTCAATTCATGATTCGATTCATGATTCATGATTCAATTCATGATTCATGTTTCATGATTAAATTAATAATTCATGTTTCATGATTCAATTCATGATTCATGATTCATGATTCAATTCATGATTCAATTCATGATTCTTAATTCATGATTCATGATTCAATTCATGATTCATGATTCATTTCATGATTCATGATTCATGATTCATGATTCGATTCATGATTCATGATTCATGATTCAATTCATGATTCATGATTCATGATTCAATTCAAGATTCATGATTCATGATTCAAGATTCAAATCATGATTCATGATTCATGATTCAATTCATGATTCATGATTCATGATTCATGATTCAATTCAAGATTCATGATTCAAGATTCAATTCATGATTCATGATTCATGATTCAATTCGTGATTCATGATTCAATTCATGATTCAATTCATGATTCATGATTTAATTAATGATTTATGACTCAATTCATGATTCAATTCATGATTCATGATTCGATTCATGATTCATCATTTATGATTCAATTCATGATTATGATTTGATTCATGATTCATGATTCAATTCATGATTCGATTCATAATTCAATTCATGATTCAATTCATGATTCATAATTCATGATTCATGATTCAATTCATGATTCATGATTCAATTCATGATTCATAATTCATTTCATGATTTATGATTCATGATTCATGAATTATGATTCGATTCATAATCATGATCATGATTCAATTCATGATTCATGATTCATGATTCATGATTCATGATTCAATTCATGATTCATGATTCATGATTCAATTCATGATTCATGAATCAATTCATGATTCAATTAATGATTCATGATTCGATTAATGATTCATGATTCAATTTATGATTCAATTCATGATTCATGATTAATGATTCATGATTCATGATTCAATTCATGATTCGATTCATAATTCAATTCATGATTCAATTCATGATTCATGATTCGATTCATGATTCATCATTTATGATTCAATTCATGATTCATGATTTGATTCATGATTCATGATTCAATTCATGATTCGATTCATAATTCAATTCATGATTCAATTCATGATTCATAATTCATGATTCATGATTCAATTCATGATTCATGATTCAATTCATGATTCATGATTCATTTCATGATTTATGATTCATGATTCATGAATTATGATTCGATTCATAAATCATGATTCATGATTCAATTCATGATTCATGATTCATGATTCATGATTCATGATTCAATTCATGATTCATGATTCATGATTCAATTCATGATTCATGAATCAATTCATGATTCAATTAATGATTCATGATTCGATTAATGATTCATGATTCAATTTATGATTCAATTCATGATTTATGATTAATGATTCATGATTCATGATTCAATTCCTGATTTATAATTCATGATTCATGATTCAATTCATGATTCATGATTCATGATTCATGATTCATGATTCACGATTCATGATTCGATTCATGATTCATGATTCAATTCATGATTCATGATTCAATTCATGATTCATGATTCATGATTCATGATTCATGATTCGATTCATGATTCATGATTTATGATTCGATTCATGATTCATGATTCATGATTCAATTCATGATTCATGATTCATGATTCATGATTCAATTCATGATTCATGAATCAATTCATGATTCAATTAATGATTCATGATTCGATTAATGATTCATGATTCAATTTATGATTCAATTCATGATTCATGATTAATGATTCATGATTCATGATTCAATTCATGATTCATATTTCATGATTTATGTTTCAATTCATGATTCATGATTCAATTCATGATTCAATTCATGATTCATGATTCGATTAATGATTTATGATTCAATTCATGATTCATAATTCATGATTCATGATTCAATTCATGATTCATGATTCGATTCATGATTCATGATTCAATTCATGATTCATGTTTCATGATTCATGATTTAATTCGTGATTCATGATTCAATTCATGATTCAATTCATGATTCATAATTCATGATTCTTGATTCAATTCCTGATTTATAATTCATGATTCATGATTCAATTCATGATTCATGATTCATTTCATGATTCATGTTTCATGATTTACGATTCATGATTTGATTCATGATCATGATTCATGATTCAATTCATGATTCATGATTTATGTTTTAATTTATGATTCATGATTCAATTCATGATTCATGATTCAATTCATGATTCATGATTCAATTCATGATTCAATACATGAGTTATGATTCGATTAATGATTTATGATTCAATTCATGATTCAATTCTTGATTCATGATTTGTTTCATGATTCATGATTCAATTCATGATTCATAATTCATGATTCATGATTCATAATTCATGATTCATGATTCATGATTCATGATTCGATTCATGATTCATGATTCAATTCATGATTCATGTTACATGATTCAATTCATGATTCATGATTCATGATTCAATTCATGATTCATGTTTCATGATTCATGTTTCATGATTCAATTCATGATTCATGATTCATGTTTCATGATTCAATTCATGATTCATGATTCATGATTCGATTCATGATTCATGATTCAATTCATGATTCATGTTTCATGATTCATGATTCACGATTCATGATTCATGATTTGATTCATGATTCATGATTCATGATTCATGATTCATGATTCAATTCATGATTCACGATTCATGATTCGATTCATGATTCAATTCATGATTCATGATTCATGATTCAATTTATGATTCATGATTCATGATTCAATTCATGATTAATGATTCATGATTCATGATTCAATTCATGATTAATGATTCGATTCATGAATCATGATTATTCAATTCATGATTCAATTCATGATTCATGATTCGATTCATGATTCATCATTTATGATTCAATTCATGATTCATGATTCGATTCATGATTCATGATTCAATTCATGATTCATGATTCATGATTCAATTCATGATTCATGATTCATGATTCATGATTCAATTCAAGATTCATGATTCATGATTCAATTCATGATTCATGATTCATGATTCAATTCGTGATTCATGATTCAATTCATGATTCAATTCATGATTCATGATTTAATTAATGATTTATGACTTCTGTCAAACTATCATGATACAATTCATGATTCATGATTCGATTCATGATTCATCATTTATGATTCAATTCATGATTCATGATTCGATTCATGATTCATGATTCAATTCATGATTCGATTCATAATTCAATTCATGATTCAATTCATGATTCATAATTCATGATTCATGATTCAATTCATGATTCATGATTCAATTCATGATTCATGATTCATTTCATGATTTATGATTCATGATTCATGAATCATGATTCGATTCATGATTCATGATTCATGATTCAATTCATGATTCATGATTCATGATTCATGATTCATGATTCAATTCATGATTCATGATTCATGATTCAATTCATGATTCATGAATCAATTCATGATTCAATTAATGATTCATGATTCGATTAATGATTCATGATTCAATTTATGATTCAATTCATGATTCATGATTAATGATTCATGATTCATGATTCAATTCCTGATTTATAATTCATGATTCATGATTCAATTCATGATTCATGATTCATTTCATGATTCATGATTCATGATTCACGATTCATGATTCGATTCATGATTCATGATTCAATTCATGATTCATGATTCAATTCATGATTCATGATTCAATTCATGATTCATGATTCATTATTATATTCATGATTCATGATTTATGGTTCAATTCATGATTCATGATTCATTATTCAATTCATGATTCATGATTCAATTTATTATTCATGATTCATGATTCAGTTCATGATTCATGATTCATGATTCATGATTCATGATTCAATTCATGATTCATAATTCATTTCATGATTCATGATTCATTTCATGATTCATGATTCATGATTCATGATTCATGATTCCTGATTCATGATTCATGATTCATGATTTGATTCATGATTCATGATTCGATTCATGATTCATGATTCATGATTCTTGATTCGATTCATGATTCATGATTCATGATTCAATTCATGATTCATGATTCATGATTCATGATTTATGATTCATGAATAAATTCATGATTCATGATTCGATTCATGATTCATGATTCGATTTATGATTTATGATTCATGATTTAATTCATGATTCATGATTCAATTCATGATTCATGATTCATGATTCGATTCATGATTTATGATTCGATTTATGATTTATCATTCATGATTTAATTCATGATTCATGATTCATGATTCAATTGATGATTCATGATTCATGATTGAATTCATTTTTCAATTCATGATTCATGATTCATGATTCGATTTATCATTCATAATTCATGATTCAATTCATGATTTATGATTCAATTCATGATTCAATTCATGATTTATGATTCATGATTCATGATTCAATTCATGATTCATAATTCATGATTCATGATTCATTTCATGATTCATGATTTATGATTCAATTCATGATTCAATTCATTATTCATGATTCATGATTCATGATTCATGATTCAATTCATAATTCGATTCCTGATTAAAATCATGATTCATGATTCAATTCATGATTTCATGATTCATGATTCAATTCAAGATTCATGATTCATGATTCAAGATTCAATTCATGATTCATGATTCATGATTCAATTCATGATTCAATCCATGATTCAATTCGTGATTCATGATTCAATTCATGATTCAATTCATGATTCATGATTTAATTAATGATTTATGACTCAATTCATGATTCAATTCATGATTCATGATTCGATTCATGATTCATCATTTATGATTCAATTCATGATTCATGATTCGATTCATGATTCATGATTCAATTCATGATTCGATTCATGATTCATGATTCAATTCATGATTCATGTTTCATGATTAAATTAATAATTCATGTTTCATGATTCAATTCATGATTCATGATTCATGATTCAATTCATGATTCAATTCATGATTCTTAATTCATGATTCATGATTCAATTCATGATTCATGATTCATTTCATGATTCATGATTCATGATTCATGATTCGATTCATGATTCATGATTCATGATTCAATTCATGATTCATGATTCATGATTCAATTCAAGATTCATGATTCATGATTCAAGATTCAAATCATCATGATTCATGATTCATGATTCAATTCATGATTCATGATTCATGATTCATGATTCAATTCAAGATTCATGATTCAAGATTCAATTCATGATTCATGATTCATGATTCAATTCGTGATTCATGATTCAATTCATGATTCAATTCATGATTCATGATTTAATTAATGATTTATGACTCAATTCATGATTCAATTCAATGATTCATGATTCGATTCATGATTCATCATTTATGATTCAATTCATGATTCATGATTTGATTCATGATTCATGATTCAATTCATGATTCGATTCATAATTCAATTCATGATTCAATTCATGATTCATAATTCATGATTCATGATTCAATTCATGATTCATGATTCAATTCATGATTCATGATTCATTTCATGATTTATGATTCATGATTCATGAATTATGATTCGATTCATAAATCATGATTCATGATTCAATTCATGATTCATGATTCATGATTCATGATTCATGATTCAATTCATGATTCATGATTCATGATTCAATTCATGATTCATGAATCAATTCATGATTCAATTAATGATTCATGATTCGATTAATGATTCATGATTCAATTTATGATTCAATTCATGATTCATGATTAATGATTCATGATTCATGATTCAATTCATGATTCGATTCATAATTCAATTCATGATTCAATCATGATTCATGATTCGATTCATGATTCATCATTTATGATTCAATTCATGATTCATGATTTGATTCATGATTCATGATTCAATTCATGATTCGATTCATAATTCAATTCATGATTCAATTCATGATTCATAATTCATGATTCATGATTCAATTCATGATTCATGATTCAATTCATGATTCATGATTCATTTCATGATTTATGATTCATGATTCATGAATTATGATTCGATTCATAAATCATGATTCATGATTCAATTCATGATTCATGATTCATGATTCATGATTCATGATTCAATTCATGATTCATGATTCATGATTCAATTCATGATTCATGAATCAATTCATGATTCAATTAATGATTCATGATTCGATTAATGATTCATGATTCAATTTATGATTCAATTCATGATTTATGATTAATGATTCATGATTCATGATTCAATTCCTGATTTATAATTCATGATTCATGATTCAATTCATGATTCATGATTCATGATTCATGATTCATGATTCACGATTCATGATTCGATTCATGATTCATGATTCAATTCATGATTCATGATTCAATTCATGATTCATGATTCATGATTCATGATTCATGATTCGATTCATGATTCATGATTTATGATTCGATTCATGATTCATGATTCATGATTCAATTCATGATTCATGATTCATGATTCATGATTCAATTCATGATTCATGAATCAATTCATGATTCAATTAATGATTCATGATTCGATTAATGATTCATGATTCAATTTATGATTCAATTCATGATTCATGATTAATGATTCATGATTCATGATTCAATTCATGATTCATATTTCATGATTTATGTTTCAATTCATGATTCATGATTCAATTCATGATTCAATTCATGATTCATGATTCGATTAATGATTTATGATTCAATTCATGATTCATAATTCATGATTCATGATTCAATTCATGATTCATGATTCGATTCATGATTCATGATTCAATTCATGATTCATGTTTCATGATTCATGATTTAATTCGTGATTCATGATTCAATTCATGATTCAATTCATGATTCATAATTCATGATTCTTGATTCAATTCCTGATTTATAAATTCATGATTCATGATTCAATTCATGATTCATGATTCATTTCATGATTCATGTTTCATGATTTACGATTCATGATTTGATTCATGATTCATGATTCATGATTCAATTCATGATTCATGATTTATGTTTTAATTTATGATTCATGATTCAATTCATGATTCATGATTCAATTCATGATTCATGATTCAATTCATGATTCAATACATGAGTTATGATTCGATTAATGATTTATGATTCAATTCATGATTCAATTCTTGATTCATGATTTGTTTCATGATTCATGATTCAATTCATGATTCATAATTCATGATTCATGATTCATAATTCATGATTCATGATTCATGATTCATGATTCGATTCATGATTCATGATTCAATTCATGATTCATGTTACATGATTCAATTCATGATTCATGATTCATGATTCAATTCATGATCATGTTTCATGATTTCATGTTTCATGATTCAATTCATGATTCATGATTCATGTTTCATGATTCAATTCATGATTCATGATTCATGATTCGATTCATGATTCATGATTCAATTCAATGATTCATGTTTCATGATTCATGATTCACGATTCATGATTCATGATTTGATTCATGATTCATGATTCATGATTCATGATTCATGATTCAATTCATGATTCACGATTCATGATTCGATTCATGATTCAATTCATGATTCATGATTCATGATTCAATTTATGATTCATGATTCATGATTCAATTCATGATTAATGATTCATGATTCATGATTCAATTCATGATTAATGATTCGATTCATGAATCATGATTCATGATTCATGATTCAATTCGTGATTCATGATTCAATTCATGATTCAATTCATGATTCATGATTCGATTCATGATTCATCATTTATGATTCAATTCATGATTCATGATTCGATTCATGATTCATGATTCAATTCATGATTCATGATTCATGATTCAATTCATGATTCATGATTCATGATTCATGATTCAATTCAAGATTCATGATTCATGATTCAATTCATGATTCATGATTCATGATTCAATTCGTGATTCATGATTCAATTCATGATTCAATTCATGATTCATGATTTAATTAATGATTTATGACTCAATTCATGATTCAATTCATGATTCATGATTCGATTCATGATTCATCATTTATGATTCAATTCATGATTCATGATTCGATTCATGATTCATGATTCAATTCATGATTCGATTCATAATTCAATTCATGATTCAATTCATGATTCATAATTCATGATTCATGATTCAATTCATGATTCATGATTCAATTCATGATTCATGATTCATTTCATGATTTATGATTCATGATTCATGAATCATGATTCGATTCATGATTCATGATTCATGATTCAATTCATGATTCATGATTCATGATTCATGATTCATGATTCAATTCATGATTCATGATTCATGATTCAATTCATGATTCATGAATCAATTCATGATTCAATTAATGATTCATGATTCGATTAATGATTCATGATTCAATTTATGATTCAATTCATGATTCATGATTAATGATTCATGATTCATGATTCAATTCCTGATTTATAATTCATGATTCATGATTCAATTCATGATTCATGATTCATTTCATGATTCATGATTCATGATTCACGATTCATGATTCGATTCATGATTCATGATTCAATTCATGATTCATGATTCAATTCATGATTCATGATTCAATTCATGATTCATGATTCATTTCATGATTTATGATTCATGATTCATGATTCATGATTCGATTCATGATTCATGATTCATGATTCGATTCATGATTCATGATTCATGATTCAATTCATGATTCATGATTCATGATTCATGATTCATGATTCAATTCATGATTCATGATTCATGATTCAATTCATGATTCATGAATCAATTCATGATTCAATTAATGATTCATGATTCGATTAATGATTCATGATTCAATTTATGATTCAATTCATGATTCATGATTAATGATTCATGATTCATGATTCAATTCATGATTCATATTTCATGATTTATGTTTCAATTCATGATTCATGATTCATGATTCGATTCATGATTCATGATTCAATTCATGATTCATGATTCAATTTATGATTCAATTCATGATTCATGATTTGATTAATGATTTATGATTCAATTCATGATTCATAATTCATGATTCAATTAATGATTCATGATTCAATTCATGATTGATGATTCTATTCATGATTCATGATTCAATTCATGATTCGATTCCTGATTAAAATCATGATTCATTATTCAATTCATGATTCATGATTCATGGTTCAATTCATGATTCATAATTCAATTCATGATTCATGATTCAATTCATGATTCAATTCATGATTCATGATTCGAATAATGATTCATTATTCGATTCATGATTCCTGATTCAATTCATGAATTCATGATTCATGATTCATGATTCAATTCATGAATCATTATTCATGATTCGATTCATGATTCATGATTCAATTCATGATTCATGGTTTCATGATTCATTTCATGATTCATGATTCATGATTCACGATTCATGATTCATGATTTGATTCATGATTCATGATTCATGATTCATGATTCAATTCATTATTCACGATTCATGATTTGATTCATGATTCAATTCATGATTCATGATTCATGATTCAATTTATGATTCATGATTCATGATTCAATTCATGATTCATGATTCATGATTCAAATCATGATTCAAATTCATGATTAATGATTCATGATTCATGATTCAATTCATGATTAATGATTCGATTCAATGAATCATGATTCATGATTCAATTAATGATTCATGATTCATGATTCAATTCATGATTCATGATTCATGATTCATGATTCAATTAATGATTCATGATTCAATTCATGATTCATGATTCAATTCATGATTCATGATTCAATTCATGATTCGATTCCTGTTAAAAATCATGATTCATGATTCAATTCATGATTCATGATTCATGTTTCAGTTCATGATTCATGATTCAATCATGATTCATGATTCAATTCATGATTCAATTCATAATTCAATTCATGATCATGATTCAATTCATGATTCAATTCATGATTCATGATTGGATTAATGATTCATGATTTGATTCATGATTCATGATTCAATTCATGATTCATGATTCATGATTCATGATTCAATTCATGAATCATGATTCATGATTCAATTCATGATTCATGATTCATGATTCATGATTCAATTCATGAATCATGATTCATGATTTAATTCATGATTCATGATTCATGATTCATGATTCATGATTCATTATTCAATTCATGATTCATGATTCATGATTTAATTCATGATTCATGATTCATGATTCAATTCATGATTCATTATTCATGATTTAATTCATGATTCATGATTCATGATTCAATTCATGATTCATGATTCATGATTTAATTCATGATTCATGATTCAATTCATGATTCATTATTCATGATTTAATTTATGATTCATGATTCATGATTCATGATTCATGATTCATGATTCGATTCATGATTCATGATTCATGATTTATTATTCATGATTCGATTCATGATTCATGATTCATGATTCAATTCATGATTCATGATTCACGATTCATGATTCAATTCATGATTCATGATTCATGATTCAATTCATGATTCATGATTCATGATTCATAATTCAATTCATGATTCATGATTCAATTCATGATTCAATTCATGATTCATGATTCGAATAATGATTCATTATTCGATTCATGATTCCTGATTCAATTCATGATTCATGATTCATGATTCATGATTCAATTCATGAATCATTATTCATGATTCGATTCATGATTCATGATTCAATTCATGATTCATGTTTCATGATTCATTTCATGATTCATGATTCATGATTCACGATTCATGATTCATGATTTGATTCATGATTCATGATTCATGATTCATGATTCAATTCATGATTCACGATTCATGATTTGATTCATGATTCAATTCATGATTCATGATTCATGATTCAATTTATGATTCATGATTCATGATTCAATTCATGATTCATGATTCATGATTCAAATCATGATTCAATTCATGATTAATGATTCATGATTCATGATTCAATTCATGATTAATGATTCGATTCATGAATCATGATTCATGATTCAATTAATGATTCATGATTCATGATTCAATTCATGATTCATGATTCATGATTCATGATTCAATTAATGATTCATGATTCAATTCATGATTCATGATTCAATTCATGATTCATGATTCAATTCATGATTCGATTCCTGTTAAAAATCATGATTCATGATTCAATTCATGATTCATGATTCATGTTTCAGTTCATGATTCATGATTCAAATCATGATTCATGATTCAATTCATGATTCAATTCATAATTCAATTCATGATTCATGATTCAATTCATGATTCAATTCATGATTCATGATTGGATTAATGATTCATGATTTGATTCATGATTCATGATTCAATTCATGATTCATGATTCATGATTCATGATTCAATTCATGAATCATGATTCATGATTCAATTCATGATTCATGATTCATGATTCATGATTCAATTCATGAATCATGATTCATGATTTAATTCATGATTCATGATTCATGATTCATGATTCATGATTCATTATTCAATTCATGATTCATGATTCATGATTTAATTCATGATTCATGATTCATGATTCAATTCATGATTCATTATTCATGATTTAATTCATGATTCATGATTCATGATTCAATTCATGATTCATGATTCATGATTTAATTCATGATTCATGATTCAATTCATGATTCATTATTCATGATTTAATTTATGATTCATGATTCATGATTCATGATTCATGATTCATGATTCGATTCATGATTCATGATTCATGATTTATTATTCATGATTCGATTCATGATTCATGATTCATGATTCAATTCATGATTCATGATTCACGATTCATGATTCAATTCATGATTCATGATTCATGATTCGATTCATGATTCATGATTTAATTCATGATTCATGATTCATGATTCAATTGATGATTCATGATTTATGATTCAAATTCATTATTCAATACATGATTCATGATTCATGATTCAATTTATGATTCATGATTCATGATTCAATTCATGATTCATGATTTATGATTCAATTCATGATTCATTTCATGATTCATGATTCGTGATTCATGATTCAATTAATGATTCATGATTCAATTCATGATTCATGATTCAATTCATGATTCATGATTAATTCATGATTCGATTCCTGATTAAAATCATGATTCATGATTCAATTCATGATTCATGATTCATGATTCATGATTCAATTCAAGATTCATGATTCATGATTCATGATTCAAATTCATGATTCATGATTCATTGTGATTCAATTCAAGATTCATGATTCATGATTCAGATCAATTCAAGATTTATGATCATGATTCATGATTCAATCATGATTCATATTCATGATTCAATTCATGATTCAATTCATGATTCAATTCGTGATTCATGATTCAATTCATGATTCAATTCATGATTCAATTCGTGATTCATGATTCAATTCATGATTCAATTCATTATTCATGATTTGATTAATGATTTATATTCAATTCATGATTCAATTCATGATTCATGATTCGATTCATGATTCATGATTCATGATTCAATTCATGATTCATGATTCATGATTCGATTCATTATTCATGATTCAATTCATGATTCATGTTTCATGATTCAATTCATGATTCATGATTCATGATTCAATTCATGATTCATGTTTCATGATTCATGTTTCATGATTCAATTCATGATTCATGATTCATGATTCGATTCATGATTCATGATTCAATTCATGATTCATTTTTTCATGATTCATGATTCACGATTCATGATTCATGATTTGATTCATGATTCATGATTCATGATTCATGATTCAATTCATGATTCACGATTAATGATTCAATTCATGATTCAATTCATGATTCATGATTCAATTATGATTCATGATTCATGATTCAATTCATGATAAATGATTCATGATTCATGATTCAATTCATGATTAATGATTCGATTCATGAATCATGATTCATGATTCAATTAATGATTCATGATTCATGATTCAATTCATGATTCATGATTCATGATTTATGATTCAATTCATGATTCAATAATGATTCATGATTCATGATTCATGATTCATGATTCAATTAATGATTCATGATTCAATTCATGATTCATGATTCAATTCATGATTCATGATTCAATTCATGATTCGATTCCTGATTAAATCATGATTCATGATTCAATTCATGATTCATGATTCATGTTTCAGTTCATGATTCATGATTCAAATCATGATTCATGATTCAATTCATGATTCAATTCATAATTCATTTCATGATTCATGATTCAATTCATGATTCAATCATGATTCATGATTGGATTAATGATTCATTATTCGATTCATGATTCATGATTCAATTCATGATTCATGATTCATGATTCAATTCATGAATCATTATTCATGATTCGATTCATGATTCATTATTCAATTCATGATTCATGATTCATTATTCAATTCATGATTCATGATTCATGGTTCAATTCATGATTCATGATTCATTATTCAATTCATGATTCATGATTCAATTCATGATTCAATTCATAATTCAATTCATGATTCATGATTCAATTCATGATTCAATTCATGATTCATGATTCGAATAATGATTCATGATTCGATTCATGATTCATGATTCAATTCATGATTCATGATTCATGATTCATGATTCAATTCATGAATCATTATTCATGATTCGATTCATGATTCATTATTCAATTCATGATTCATTATTCAATTCATGATTCATGATTCATGGTTCAATTCATGATTCATGATTCATTATTCAATTCATGATTCATGATTCAATTCATGATTTATGATTCATGATTCATGATTCAATTCATGATTCCTGATTCATGATTCATTTCATGATTCATGATTCATGATTCATGATTCATGATTCGATTCATGATTCATGATTCATGATTTATTATTCATGATTCGATTCATGATTCATGATTCATGATTCAATTCATGATTCATGATTCACGATTCATGATTCAATTCATGATTCATGATTCATGATTCGATTCATGATTCATGATTTAATTTATGATTTATGATTCATGATTTAATTCATGATTCATGATTCATGATTCAATTGATGATTCATGATTTATGATTCAAATTCATTATTCAATACATGATTCATGATTCATGATTCAATTTATGATTCATGATTCATGATTCAATTCATGATTCATGATTTTTGATTCAATTCATGATTCAATTCATGATTCATGATTCGTGATTCATGATTCAATTAATGATTCATGATTCAATTCATGATTCATGATTCAATTCATGATTCATGATTTAATTCATGATTCGATTCCTGATTAAAATCATGATTCATGATTCAATTCATGATTCATGATTCATGATTCATGATTCAATTCAAGATTCATGATTCATGATTCATGATTCAATTCATGATTCATGATTCATGATTCAATTCATGATTCATGATTCATGATTCATGATTCAATTCAAGATTTATGATTCATGATTCATGATTCAATTCATGATTCATGATTCATGATTCAATTCATGATTCAATTCATGATTCAATTCGTGATTCATGATTCAATTCATGATTCAATTCATGATTCAATTCGTGATTCATGATTCAATTCATGATTCAATTCATTATTCATGATTTGATTAATGATTTATATTCAATTCATGATTCAATTCATGATTCATGATTCGATTCATGATTGATGATTCATGATTCAATTCATGATTCATGATTCGATTCATGATTCAAGATTCAATTCATGATTCATGATTCATGATTCGATTCATGATTCATGACTCAATTCATGATTCATGTTTCATGATTAAATTCATGATTCAATTCATGATTCATAATTCATGATTTAATTCATGATTCATACTTCATGATTCATGATTCATGATTCATTTCATGATTCATGATTCATGATTCATGATTCATGATTCAATTCATGATTCATAATTCAATTCATGATTTATGATTCATGATTTGATTCATGATTCATGATTTGATTTATGATTTATGATTCATGATTCAATTCATGATTCAAGATTCAATTAATGATTCATGATTCAATTAATGAATTAATTCATGATTCATGATTCATAATTCATGATTCATGATTCATGATTCATTTCATGATTCATGATTCATGATTCATGATTTAATTCATGATTCATGATTCAATTCATGATTCATGATTCATGATTCAATTCATGATTCATGATTCAATTCATGATTCAATTCATGATTTATGATTCGATTAATGATTTATGATTCAATTCATGATTCATGATTTATAATTCAATTCATGAATCATGATTCATGATTTAATTCATGATTCATGATTCATGATTCAATTCATGATTCATGATTCAATTCATGATTCAATTCATGATTTATGATTCGATTAATGATTTATGATTCAATTCATGATTCATGATTTATAATTCAATTCATGAATCATGATTCATGATTTAATTCATGATTCATGATTCATGATTCATGATTCAATTCATGATTCATGATTCATGATTCAATTAATGATTCATGATTCAATTCATGATTGATGATTCTATTCATGATTCGATTCCTGATTAAAATCATGATTCATTATTCAATTCATGATTCATGATTCATGGTTCAATTCATGATTCATGATTCAATTCATGATTCAATTCATAATTCAATTCATGATTCATGATTCAATTCATGATTCATGATTCATGATTCAATTCATGATTCATGATTCATGATTCATGATTCAATTCAAGATTTATGATTCATGATTCATGATTCAATTCATGATTCATGATTCATGATTCAATTCATGATTCAATTCATGATTCAATTCGTGATTCATGATTCAATTCATGATTCAATTCATGATTCAATTCGTGATTCATGATTCAATTCATGATTCAATTCATTATTCATGATTTGATTAATGATTTATATTCAATTCATGATTCAATTCATGATTCATGATTCGATTCATGATTCATGATTCATGATTCAATTCATGATTCATGATTCGATTCATGATTCAAGATTCAATTCATGATTCATGATTCATGATTCGATTCATGATTCATGACTCAATTCATGATTCATGTTTCATGATTAAATTCATGATTCAATTCATGATTCATAATTCATGATTTAATTCATGATTCATACTTCATGATTCATGATTCATGATTCATTTCATGATTCATGATTCATGATTCAATTCATGATTCATAATTCAATTCATGATTTATGATTCATGATTTGATTCATGATTCATGATTTGATTTATGATTTATGATTCATGATTCAATTCATGATTCATGATTCAATTAATGATTCATGATTCAATTAATGATTTAATTCATGATTCATGATTCATAATTCATGATTCATGATTCATGATTCATTTCATGATTCATGATTCATGATTCATGATTTAATTCATGATTCATGATTCAATTCATGATTCATGATTCATGATTCAATTCATGATTCATGATTCAATTCATGATTCAATTCATGATTTATGATTTGATTAATGATTTATGATTCAATTCATGATTCATGATTTATAATTCAATTCATGAATCATGATTCATGATTTAATTCATGATTCATGATTTAATTCATGATTCATGATTCATGATTCAATTCATGATTCATGATTCAATTCATGATTCAATTCATGATTTATGATTCGATTAATGATTTATGATTCAATTCATGATTCATGATTTATAATTCAATTCATGAATCATGATTCATGATTTAATTCATGATTCATGATTCATGATTCATGATTCAATTCATGATTCATGATTCATGATTCAATTAATGATTCATGATTCAATTCATGATTGATGATTCTATTCATGATTCGATTCCTGATTAAAATCATGATTCATTATTCAATTCATGATTCATGATTCATGGTTCAATTCATGATTCATGATTCAATTCATGATTCAATTCATAATTCAATTCATGATTCATGATTCAATTCATGATTCAATTCATGATTCATGATTCGAATAATGATTCATTATTCGATTCATGATTCCTGATTCAATTCATGATTCATGATTCATGATTCATGATTCAATTCATGAATCATTATTCATGATTCGATTCATGATTCATGATTCAATTCATGATTCATGTTTCATGATTCATTTCATGATTCATGATTCACGATTCATGATTCATGATTTGATTCATGATTCATGATTCATGATTCAATTCATGATTCACGATTCATGATTTGATTCATGATTCAATTCATGATTCATGATTCATGATTCAGTTTATGATTCATGATTCATGATTCAATTCATGATTTATGATTCATGATTCAAATCATGATTCAATTCATGATTAATGATTCATGATTCATGATTCAATTCATGATTCATGATTCATGATTCATGATTCAATTCATGATTCATGATTCAATTCATGATTCATGATTCAATTCATGATTCGATTCCTGATTAAAATCATGATTCATGATTCAATTCATGATTCATGATTCATGTTTCAGTTCATGATTCATGATTCAAATCATGATTCATGATTCAATTCATGATTCAATTCATAATTCAATTCATGATTCATGATTCAATTCATGATTCAATTCATGATTCATGATTGGATTAATGATTCATGATTTGATTCATGATTCATGATTCAATTCATGATTCATGATTCATGATTCATGATTCAATTCATGAATCATGATTCATGATTTAATTCATGATTCATGATTCATGATTTAATTCATGATTCATGATTCATGATTCATGATTCAATTCATGATTCATGATTTCATTTATGATTCATGATTCATAATTCATGATTCATGATTCAATTCATGATTCATGATTCATGATTCGATTCATGATTCATGATTCAATTCATGATTCATGTTTCATGATTCATGATTCAATTCATGATTCATGATTCAATTCATGATTCAATTCATGATTCATAATTCATGATTCTTGATTCAATTCCTGATTCATAATTCATGATTCATGATTAAATTCATGATTCGTGATTCATTTCATGATTCATGATTCATGATTCACGATTCATGATTCATGATTTGATTCATGATTCATGATTCATGATTCATGATTCAATTCATGATTCACGATTCATGATTCGATTCATGATTCATGATTCGATTTATGATTTATGATTCATGATTTAATTCATGATTCAATTCATGATTCATGATTCAATTTATGATTCATGATTCATGATTCATGATTCATGATTCAAATCATGATTCAATTCATGATTCATGATTCATGATTCAATTCATGATTCATGATTCAAATCATGATTCATGATTCAATTCATGATTCATAATTCATGATTAATGATTCATGATTCAATTCATGATTAATGATTCGATTCATGAATCATGATTCATGATTCAATTAATGATTCATGATTCATGATTCAATTCATGATTCATGATTCATGATTCAATTCATGATTCATGATTCATGATTCAATTCATGATTCATGATTTATGATTCAATTCATGAATCATGATTCATGATTTAATTCATGATTCATGATTCATGATTCATGATTCAATTCATGATTCATGATTCATGATTCATGATTCAATTAATGATTCATGATTCAATTCATGATTCATGATTCTATTCATGATTCATGATTCAATTCATGATTCGATTCCTGATTAAAAACATGATTCATGATTCAATTCATGATTCATGATTCATGGTTCAATTCATGATTCATGATTCAAATCATGATTCATGATTCATGATTCAATTCATGATTCAATTCATAATTCAATTCATGATTCATGATTCAATTCATGATTCAATTCATTATTCATGATTTGAATAATGATTCATGATTCGATTCATGATTCATGATTCAATTCATGATTCATGATTCATGATTCATGATTTAATTCATGAATCATTATTCATGATTCGATTCATGATTCATTATTCAATTCATGATTCATGATTCATTATTCAATTCATGATTCATGATTCATGGTTCAATTCATGATTCATGATTCATTATTCAATTCATGATTCATGATTCAATTCATGATTTATGATTCATGATTCATGATTCAATTCATGATTCATGATTCATGATTCATTTCATGATTCGATTCATGATTCATGATTCATGATTCATGATTCGATTCATGATTCATGATTCATGATTTATTATTCATTATTCGATTCATGATTCATGATTCATGATTCAATTCATGATCCATGATTCACGATTCATGATTCAATTCATGATTCATGATTCATTATTCGATTCATGATTCATGATTCAATTTATGATTTATGATTCATGATTTAATTCATGATTCATTTCATGATCCATGATTCACGATTCATGATTCAATTCATGATTCATGATTCATGATTCGATTCATGATTCATGATTCAATTTATGATTTATGATTCATGATTTAATTCATGATTCATGATTCATGATTCAATTGATGATTCATGATTCAAATTCATTATTCAATACATGATTCATGATTCATGATTCAATTTATGATTCATGATTCATAATTCATGTTTCATGATTCATGATTCAATTCATGATTCATGATTTATGATTCAATTCATGATTCAATTCATGATTCATGATTCGTGATTCATGGTTCAATTAATGATTCATGATTCAATTCATGATTCATGATTCAATTCATGATTCATGATTTAATTCATGATTCGATTCCTGATTAAAATCATGATTCATAATTCAATTCATGATTCATGATTCATGATTCAATTCAAGATTCATGATTCATGATTCATGATTCAATTCATGATTCATGATTCATGATTCAATTCATGATTCATGATTCATGATTCATGATTCAATTCAAGATTTATGATTCATGATTCATGATTTAATTCATGATTCATGATTCATGATTCAATTCATGAATCATGATTCATGATTTAATTCATGATTCATGATTCATGATTCATTATTCAATTCATGATTCATGATTCATGGTTCAATTCATTATTCAATTCATGATTCATGATTCAATTCATGATTCATGATTCATGATTCAATTCATGATTCATGATTCAATTCATGATTCATGATTCAATTCATGATTAATGTTTCGATTCATGAATCATGATTCATGATTCAATTAATGATTCATGATTCATGATTCAATTCATGATTCATGATTCATGATTCAATTCATGATTCAATTCATGATTCATGATTCATGATTCAATTCATGATTCATGATTTATGATTCAATTCATGAATCATGATTCATGATTTAATACATGATTCATGATTCATGATTCATGATTCAATTCATGATTCATGATTCATGATTCATGATTCAATTAATGATTCATGATTCAATTCATGATTGATGATTCTATTCATGATTCATGATTCAATTCATGATTCGATTCCTGATTAAAATCATGATTCATGATTCAATTCATGATTCATGATTCATGGTTCAATTCATGATTCATGATTCAAATCATGATTCATGATTCAATTCATGATTCAATTCATAATTCAATTCATGATTCATGATTCAATTCATGATTCAATTCATGATTCATGATTCATGGTTCAATTCATGATTCATGATTCATTATTCAATTCATGATTCATGATTCTATTCATGATTTATGATTCATTATTCAATTCATGATTCATGATTCATGGTTCAATTCATGATTCATGATTCATTATTCAATTCATGATTCATGATTCAATTCATGATTTATGATTCATGATTCATGATTCAATTCATGATTCATGATTCATGATTCATTTCATGATTCATGATTCAAATCATGATTCATGATTCATGATTCAATTCATAATTCAATTCATGATTCATGATTCAATTCATGATTCAATTCATGATTCATGATTTGAATAATGATTCATGATTCGATTCATGATTCATGATTCAATTCATGATTCATGATTCATGATTCATGATTCAATTCATGAATCATTATTCATGATTCGATTCATGATTCATTATTCAATTCATGATTCATGATTCATTATTCAATTCATGATTCATGATTCATGGTTCAATTCATGATTCATGATTCATTATTCAATTCATGATTCATGATTCATGATTCAATTCATGATTCAATTCATGATTCATGATTCATGATTCAATTCATGATTCATGATTTATGATTCAATTCATGAATCATGATTCATGATTTAATTCATGATTCATGATTCATGATTCATGATTCAATTCATGATTCATGATTCATGATTCATGATTCAATTAATGATTCATGATTCAATTCATGATTGATGATTCTATTCATGATTCATGATTCAATTCATGATTCGATTCCTGATTAAAATCATGATTCATGATTCAATTCATGATTCATGATTCATGGTTCAATTCATGATTCATGATTCAAATCATGATTCATGATTCATGATTCAATTCATGATTCAATTCATAATTCAATTCATGATTCATGATTCAATTCATGATTCAATTCATGATTCATGATTTGAATAATGATTCATGATTCGATTCATGATTCATGATTCAATTCATGATTCATGATTCATGATTCATGATTCAATTCATGAATCATTATTCATGATTCGATTCATGATTCATTATTCAATTCATGATTCATGATTCATTATTCAATTCATGATTCATGATTCATGGTTCAATTCATGATTCATGATTCATTATTCAATTCATGATTCATGATTCAATTCATGATTTATGATTCATGATTCATGATTCAATTCATGATTCATGATTCATGATTCATTTCATGATTCGATTCATGATTCATGATTCATGATTCATGATTCGATTCATGATTCATGATTCATGATTCAATTCATGATCCATGACTCACGATTCATGATTCAATTCATGATTCATGATTCATTATTCGATTCATGATTCATGATTCAATTTATGATTTATGATTCATGATTTAATTCATGATTCAATTCATGATCCATGATTCACGATTCATGATTCAATTCATGATTCATGATTCATGATTCGATTCATGATTCATGATTCAATTTATGATTTATGATTCATGATTTAATTCATGATTCATGATTCATGATTCAATTGATGATTCATGATTCATGATTCAAATTCATTATTCAATACATGATTCATGATTCATGATTCAATTTATGATTCATGATTCAATTTATGATTCATATGATTCATAATTCATGATTCATGATTCATGATTCAATTCATGATTCATGATTTATGATTCAATTCATAATTCAATTCATGATTCATGATTCGTGATTCATGGTTCAATTAATGATTCATGATTCAATTCATGATTCATGATTCAATTCATGATTCATGATTTAATTCATGATTCGATTCCTGATTAAAATCATGATTCATGATTCAATTCATGATTCATGATTCATGATTCAATTCAAGATTCATGATTCATGATTCATGATTCAATTCATGATTCATGATTCATGATTCAATTCATGATTCATGATTCATGATTCATGATTCAATTCAAGATTTATGATTCATGATTCATGATTCAATTCATGATTCATGATTCATGATTCAATTCATGAATCATGATTCATGATTTAATTCATGATTCATGATTCATGATTCATGATTGATGATTCATTATTCAATTCATGATTCATGATTCATGGTTCAATTCATTATTCATGATTCATTATTCAATTCATGATTCATGATTCATGATTTAATTCATGATTCATGATTCATGATTCATGCTTCATGATTCATGATTCAATTCATGATTCATGATTCATGATTTAATTTATGATTCATGATCCATGATTCAATTCATGATTCATGATTCATGATTCAATTCATGATTCATGATTCAATTCATGATTCAATTCATGATGCATGATTTGATTAATGATTTATGATTCAATTCATGATTCATTTCATGATTCATGATTCGATTCATGATTCATGATTCATTTCATGATTCATGATTCATGATTCATGATTCATGATTCAATTCATGATTCATGATTCATTTCATGATTCATGATTCATGATTCATGATTCATGATTCGATTCATGATTCATGAATCATGATTCAATTCATGATTCATGATTCATGATTCAATTCATGATTCATGATTCGATTCATGATTCATGATTCGATTTATGATTTATGATTCATGATTTAATTCATGATTCATGATTCAATTGATGATTCATGATTCATGATTCAATTCATTATTCAATTCATGATTCATGATTCATGATTCAATTTATGATTCATGATTTATGATTCAATTCATGATTCATGATTCAATTAATGATTTAATTCATGATTCATGATTCATAATTCATGATTCATGATTCATGATTCATTTCATGATTCATGATTCATGATTCATGATTCATGATTCATGATTTAATTCATGATTCATGATTCCATTCATGATTCATGATTCAATTCATGATTCATGATTCAATTCATGATTCATAATTCATGATTCATGATTCATGATTCATGATTCAATTCATGATTCATGTTTCATGATTCATTTCATGATTCATGATTCATGATTCGATTCATGATTCAAGATTCAATTCATGATTCATGTTTCATGATTCATTTCATGATTCATGATTCAATTCATGATTCACGATTCATGATTCGATTCATGATTCAATTCATGATTCATGATTCATGATTCAATTTATGATTCATGATTCATGATTCAATTAATGATTCATGATTCATGATTCAAATCATGATTCAATTCATGATTAATGATTCGATTAATGATTTATGATTCAATTCATGATTCATTTCATGATTCATGATTCGATTCATGATTCATGATTCAATTCATGATTCATAATTCATGATTCATGATTCATGATTCATTTCATGATTCATGATTCATGATTCGATTCATGATTCATGATTCAATTCATGATTCATGTTTCATGATTCAATTCATGATTCATGTTTCATGATTCATTTAATGATTCATGATTCATGATTCGATTCATGATTCATGATTCAATTCATGATTCATGTTTCATGATTCATTTCATGATTCATTTCATGATTCATGATTCATGATTCACGATTCATGATTCATGATTTGATTCATGATTCATGATTCATGATTCAATTCATGATTCACGATTCATGATTCGATTCATGATTCAATTCATGATTCATGATTCATGATTCAATTTATGATTCATGATTCAATTCATGATTCATGATTCATGATTCAAATCATGATTTAATTCATGATTAATGATTCATGATTCATGATTCAATTCATGATTAATGATTCGATTCATGAATCATGATTCATGATTCAATTAATGATTCATGATTCATGATTCAATTCATGATTCATGATTCATGATTCATGATTCAATTCATGATTCAATTAATGAATCATGATTCATGATTCATGATTCATGATTCATGATTCAATTAATGATTCATGATTCAATTCATGATTCATGATTCAATTCATGATTCATGATTCAATTCATGATTCGATTCCTGATTAAAATCATGATTCATGATTCAATTCATGATTCATGATTCATGTTTCAGTTCATGATTCATGATTCAAATCATGATTCATGATTCAATTCATGATTCAATTCATAATTCAATTCATGAATTATGATTCAATTCATGATTCAATTCATGATTCATGATTTGATTAATGATTCATGATTTATGATTCAATTCATGATTCATGATTCGATTCAAGATTCGATTTATGATTTATGATTCATGATTTAATTCATGATTCATGATTCAATTGATGATTCATGATTCAATTCATTATTCAATTCATGATTCATGATTCAATTGATGATTCATGATTCAATTCATTATTCAATTCATGATTCATGATTCATGATTCAATTTATGATTCATGATTTATGATTCAATTCATGATTCATGATTCAATTAATGATTTAATTCATGATTCATGATTCATAATTCATGATTCATGATTCATGATTCATTTCATAATTCATGATTCATGATTTAATTCATGATTCATGATTCAATTCATGATTCATGATTCAATTCATGATTCATGATTCATGATTCAATTCATGATTCATGATTCAATTCATGATTCAATTCATGATTTATGATTCGATTAATGATTTATGATTCAATTCATGATTCAATTCTTGATTCATGATTCGATTCATGATTCATGATTCAATTCATGATTCATAATTCATGATTCATGATTCATAATTCATGATTCATGATTCAATTCATGATTCATGATTCGATTCATGATTCATGATTCAATTCATGATTCATGTTTCATGATTCATTTCATGATTCATGATTCATGATTCGATTCATGATTCATGATTCAATTCATGATTCATGTTTCATGATTCATGATTCATGATTCGATTCATGATTCATGATTCAATTCATGATTCACGATTCATGATTCATGATTTGATTCATGATTCATGATTCATGATTCATGATTCAATTCATGATTCACGATTCATGATTCGATTCATGATTCAATTCATGATTCATGATTCATGATTCAATTTATGATTCATGATTCAATTCATGATTCATGATTCGATTCATGAATCATGATTCATGATTCAATTAATGATTCATGATTCATGATTCAATTCATGATTCATGATTCATGATTCATGATTCAATTCATGATTCAATTAATGATTCATGATTCATGATTCATGATTCATGATTCATGATTCAATTAATGATTCATGATTCAATTCATGATTCATGATTCAATTCATGATTCATGATTCAATTCATGATTCGATTCCTGATTAAAATCATGATTCATGATTCATGTTTCAGTTCATGATTCATGATTTAAATCATGATACATGATTCAATTCATGATTCAATTCATAATTCAATTCATGATTCATGATTCAATTCATGATTCAATTCATTATTCATGATTGGATTAATGATTCATGATTCGATTCATGATTCATGATTCAATTCATGATTCATGATTCATGATTCATGATTCATGATTTAATTTATGATTCATGATCCATGATTCAATTCATGATTCATGATTCATGATTCAATTCATGATTCATGATTCAATTCATGATTCAATTCATGATTCATGATTTGATTAATGATTTATGATTCAATTCATGATTCAATTCTTGATTCATGATTCGATTCATGATTCATGATTCAATTCATGATTCATAATTCATGATTCATGATTCAATTCATGATTTATGATTCAATTCATGATTTAATTCTTGATTCATGATTCGATTCATGATTCATGATTCAATTCATGATTCATGTTTCATGATTCATGATTCAATTCATGATTCAATTCATGATTCATAATTCATGATTCTTGATTCAATTCCTGATTCATAATTCATGATTCATGATTCAATTCATGATTCATGTTTCATGATTCATTATTCAATTCATGATTCAATTCATGATTCATAATTCATGATTCTTGATTCAATTCCTGATTCATAATTCAGGATTCATGATTCAATTCATGATTCATGATTCATGATACATGATTCACGATTCATGATTCATGATTTGATTCATGATTCATAATTCATGATTCATGATTCAATTCATGATTCATGATTCATTTCATGATTCATGATTCATGATTCACGATTCATGATTCATGATTTGATTCATGATTCATGATTCATGATTCATGATTAAATTCATGATTCACGATTCATGATTCGATTCATGATTCATGATTCGATTTATGATTTATGATTCATGATTTAATTCATGATTCATGATTCAATTTATGATGCATGATTCATAATTCAATTCATGATTCATGATTCATGATTCATGATTCAAATCATGATTCAATTCATGATTCATTATTCATGATTCATGATTCAATTCATGATTCATGATTCAAATCCTGATTCATGATTCAATTCATGATTCATAATTCATGATTAATGATTCATGATTCAATTCATGATTAATGATTCGATTCATGAATCATGATTCATGATTCAATTAATGATTCATGATTCATGATTCAATTCATGATTCATGATTCATGATTCAATTCATGATTCATGATTCATGATTCAATTCATGATTCAATTAATGATTCATGATTCATGATTCAATTCATGATTCATGATTTATGATTCAATTCATGAATCATGATTCATGATTTAATTAATGATTCATGATTCATGATTCATGATTCAATTCATGATTCATGATTCATGATTCAATTAATGATTCATGATTCAATTCATGATTGATGATTCTATTCATGATTCAATTAATGATTCATGATTCATGATTCAATTAATGATTCATGATTCAATTCATGATTGATGATTCTATTCATGATTCAATTAATGATTCATGATTCAATTCATGATTGATGATTCTATTCATGATTCATGATTCAATTCATGATTCGATTCCTGATTAAAATCATGATTCATGATTCAATTCATGATTCATTATTCAAATCATGATTCATTATTCATGATTCAATTCATGATTCAATTCATAATTCAATTCATGATTCATGATTCAATTCATGATTCAATTCATGATTCAATTCATGATTCATGATTCGAATAATGAATCATGATTCGATTCATGATTCATGATTCAATTCATGATTCATGATTCATGATTCATGATTCAATTCATGAATCATTATTCATGATTCGATTCATGATTCATTATTCAATCCATGATTCATGATTCATTATTCAATTCATGATTCATGATTCATGGTTCAATTCATGATTCATGATTCATTATTCAATTCTTGATTCATGATTCAATTCATGATTTATGATTCATGATTCATGATTCAATTCATGATTCATGATTCATGAATTATTTCATGATTCATAAATCATGATTCATGATTCATGATTCGATTCATGATTCATGATTCATGATTTATTATTCATGATTCGATTCATGATTCATGATTCATGATTCAATTCATGATTCAATTCATTATTCATGATTGGATTAATGATTCATGATTCGATTCATGATTCATGATTCAATTCATGATTCATGATTCATGATTTATGATTCAATTCATGAATCATGATTCATGATTTAATTCATGATTCATGATTCATGATTCATGATTCATGATTCATTATTCAATTCATGATTCATGATTCATGGTTCAATTCATTATTCATGATTCATTATTCAATTCATGATTCATGATTCATGATTCATGATTTATTATTCATGATTCGATTCATGATTCATGATTCATGATTCAATTCATGATTCAATTCATTATTCATGATTGGATTAATGATTCATGATTCGATTCATGATTCATGATTCAATTCATGATTCATGATTCATGATTCATGATTCAATTCATGAATCATGATTCATGATTTAATTCATGATTCATGATTCATGATTCATGATTCATTATTCAAGTCATGATTCATGATTCATGGTTCAATTCATTATTCATGATTCATTATTCAATTCATGATTCATGATTCATGATTTTAATTCATGATTCATGATTCATGATTCATGATTCATGATTCATGATTCAATTCATGATTCATGATTCATGATTTAATTTATGATTCATGATCCATGATTCAATTCATGATTCATGATTCATGATTCAATTCATGATTCATGATTCAATTCATGATTCAATTCATGATTCATGATTTGATTAATGATTTATGATTCAATTCATGATTCAATTCTTGATTCATGATTCGATTCATGATTCATGATTCAATTCATGATTCATAATTCATGATTCATGATTCAATTCATGATTCATAATTCATGATTCATGATTCAATTCATGATTCATGATTCATGATTCGATTCAATGATTCATGATTCAATTCATGATTCATGTTTCATGATTCATGATACAATTCATTGATTCAATTCATGATTCATGATTCATGATTTACGATTCATGATTCATGATTTGATTCATGATTCATAATTCATGATTCATGATCAATTCATGATTCATGATTCATTTCATATTCATGATCATGATTCACGATTCATGATTCATGATTTGATTCATGATTCATGATTCATGATTCATGATTCAATTCATGATTCACGATTCATGATTCGATTCATGATTCATGATTCGATTTATGATTTATGATTCATGATTTAATTCATGATTCATGATTCAATTCATGATTCATGATCCATGATTCAATTCATGATTCAATTCATGATTCATGATTCAATTTATGATGCATGATTCATAATTCAATTCATGATTCATGATTCATGATTCATGATTCAAATCATGATTCAATTCATGATTCATTATTCATGATTCATGATTCAATTCATGATTCATGATTCATTTCATGATTCATGATTCATGATTTACGATTCATGATTCATGATTTGATTCATGATTCATGATTCATGATTCATGATTCAATTCATGATTCACGATTCATGATTCGATTCATGATTCATGATTCGATTTATGATTTATGATTCATGATTCAATTCATGATTCATGATTCAATTTATGATGCATGATTCATAATTCAATTCATGATTCATGATTCATGATTCATGATTCATGATTCAAATCATGATTCAATTCATGATTCATTATCATGATTCATGATTCAATCATGATTCATGATTCAAATCATGATTCATGATCAAATCATGATTCATGATTCAATTCATGATTCATAATTCATGATTAATGATTCATGATTCAATTCATGATTAATGATTCGATTCATGAATCATGATTCATGATTCAATTAATTGATTCATGATTCATGATTCAATTCATGATTCATGATTCAATTCATGATTCAATTAATGATTCATGATTCATGATTAAATTTATGATTCATGATTCATGATTCAATTCATGATTCATGATTCATGATTCAATTCATGATTCATGATTTATGATTCAATTCATGAATCATGATTCATGATTTAATTCATGATTCATGATTCATGATCATGATTCAATTCATGATTCATGATTCATGATTCAATTAATGATTCATGATTCAATTCATGATTGATGATTCTATTCATGATTCAATTAATGATTCATGATTCAATTCATGATTGATGATTCTATTCATGATTCATGATTCAATTCATGATTTGATTCCTGATTAAAATCATGATTCAATCATGATTCATGATTCATGGTTCAATTCATGATTCATGATTCGATCATGATTCAATTCATAATTCAATTCATGATTCATGATTCAATTCATGATTCAATTCATGATTCAATTCATGATTCATGATTCGAATAATGAATCATGATTCGATTCATGATTCATGATTCAATTCATGATTCATGATTCATGATTCATGATTCAAATCATGAATCATGATTCATGATTAATTCATGATTCATGATTCATGATTCATGATTCATTATTCAATTCATGATTCATGATTCATGGTTCAATCATTATTCATGATTCATTATTCCAATTCATGATTCATGATTCATGATTTAATTCATGATTCATGATTCATGATTCATGATTCATGATTCAATTCATGATTCATGATTCATGATTTAATTTATGATTCATGATCCATGATTCAATTCATGATTCATGATTCATGATTCAATTCATGATTCATGATTCAATTCATGATTCAATTCATGATTCATGATTTGATTAATGATTTATGATTCAATTCATGATTCAATTCTTGATTCATGATTCGATTCATGATTCATGATTCAATTCATGATTCATAATTCATGATTCATGATTCAATTCATGATTCATAATTCATGATTCATGATTCAATTCATGATTCATGATTCATGATTCGATTCATGATTCATGATTCAATTCATGATTCATGTTTCATGATTCATGATTCAATTCATGATTCAATTCATGATTCATAATTCATGATTCTTGATTCAATTCCTGATTCATAATTCATGATTCATGATTTCAATTCATGATTCATGATTCCTTTCATGATTCATGATGTCATGACTTCACAATTCATGATTCATGATTTGATTCATGATTCATAATTCATGATTCATGATTCAATTCATGATTCATGATTCATTTCATGATTCATGATTCACGATTCATGATTCATGATTTGATTCATGATTCATGATTCATGATTCATGATTCATGATTCAATTCATGATTCACGATTCATGATTCGATTCATGATTCATGATTCGATTATGATTTATGATTCATGATTTAATTCATGATTCATGATTCAATTGGATGATTCATGATTCATGATTCAATTCATGATTCAATTCATGATTCATGATTCAATTTATGATGCATGATTCATAATTCAATTCATGATTCATGATTCATGATTCATGATTCAAATCATGATTCATTATTCATGATTCATGATTCAATTCATGATTCATGATTCAAATCATGATTCATTGATTCAAAATCATGAATCATGATTCAATTCATGATTCATAATTCATGATTAATGATTCATGATTCAATTCATGATTAATGATTCGATTCATGATCATGATTCATGATTCAATTAATGATTCATGATTCATGATTCAATTCATGATTCATGATTCATGATTCAATTCATGATTCAATAATGATTCATGATTCATGATTAAATTTATGATTCATGATTCATGATTCAATTCATGATTCATGATTTATGATTCAATTCATGAATCATGATTCATGATTTAATTCATGATTCATGATTCATGATTCATGATTTAATTCATGATTCATGATTCATGATTCAATTAATGATTCATGATTCAATTCATGATTGATGATTCTATTCATGATTCAATTAATGATTCATGATTCAATTCATGATTGATGATTCTATTCATGATTCATGATTCAATTCATGATTCGATTCCTGATTAAAATCATGATTCATGATTCAATTCATGATTCATGGTTCAATTCATGATTCATGATTCAAATCATGATTCATTATTCATGATTCAATTCATGATTTCAATTCATAATTCAATTCATGATTCATGATTCAATTCATGATTCAATTCATGATTCAATTCATGATTCATGATTCGAATAATGAATCATGATTCGATCATGATTCATGATTCAATTCATGATTCATGATTCATGATCATGATTCAATCATGATCATTATCATGATTCGATTCATGATTCATTATTCAATTCATGATTCATGATTCATTATTCAATTCATGATTCATGATTCATGGTACAATTCATGATTCATGATTCATTATTCAATTCATGATTCATGATTCAATTCATGATTTATGATTCATGATTCATGATTCAATTCATGATTCATGATTCATGATTCATTTCATGATTCATAAATCATGATTTCATGATTCATGATTTGATCAATGATTCATGATTTATATTCATGATTCGATTCATGATTCATGATTCATGATTCAATTCATAGATCCATGATTCACGATTCATGATTCAATTCATGATTCATGATTCATGATTCGATTCATGATTCATGATTCAATTTATGATTTATGATTCATGATTTAATCATGATTCATGATTCAATTGATGATTCATGATTCATGATTCAAATCATTATTCAATACATGATTCATGATTCATGATTCAATTTATCATTCATGATTCATAATTCATGATTCATGATTCATGATTCATGATTCATGATTCATGATTCAATTCATGATTCATGATTTATGATTCAATTCATGATTCAATTCATGATTCATGATTCATGATTCATGATTCAATTAATGATCATGATTCAATTCATGATTCAATTCATGATTCATGATTTAATTCATGATTCGATTCCTGATTAAAATCATGATTCATGATTCAATTCATGATTCATGATTCATGATTCATGATTCAATTCAAGATTCATGATTCATGATTCATGATTCAATTCATGATTCATGATTCAGGATTCAATTCATGATTCATGATTCATGATTCATGATTCAATTCAAGATTTATGATTCATGATTCATGATTCAATTCATGATTCATGATTCATGATTCAATTCATAATTCATGATTCATGATTCAATTTCATGATTCAATTCATGATTCAATTCGTGATTCATGATTCAATCATGATTCAATTCATGATTCATGATTTGATTAATGATTTATATTCAATTCATGATTCAATTCATGATTCATGATTCGATTCATGATTCATGATTCATGATTCAATCATGATTCATGATTCGATTCATGATTCATGATTCAATTCATGATTCATGATTCATGATTCGATTCATGATTCATGATTCGATTCATGATTCATGACTCAATTCATGATTCAAGATTCATTTCATGATTCATGATTCACGATTCATGATTCATGATTTGATTCATGATTCATGATTCATGATTCATGATTCAATTCATGATTCACGATTCATGATTCGATTCATGATTCATGATTCGATTTATGATTTATGATTCATGATTTATTCATGATTCATGATTCAATTGATGATTCATGATTCATGATTCAATTCATGATTCAATTCATGATTCATGATTCAATTTATGATGCATGATTCATAATTCAATTCATGATTCATGATTCATGATTCATGATTCAAATCATGATTTCATTATTCATGATTCATGATTCAATTCATGATTCATGATTCAAATCATGATTCATGATTCAAATCATGAATCATGATTCAATTCATGATTCATAATTCATGATTATGATTCATGATTCAATTCATGATTAATGATTCGATTCATGAATCATGATTCATGATTCAATTAATGATTCATGATTCATGATTCAATTCATGATTCATGATTCATGATTCAATCATGATTCAATAATGATTCATGATTCATGATTAAATTTATGATTCATGATTCATGATTCAATTCATGATTCATGATTTATGATTCAATTCATGAATCATGATTCATGATTTAATTCATGATTCATGATTCATGATTCATGATTTAATTCATGATTCATGATTCATGATTCAATTAATGATTCATGATTCAATTCATGATTGATGATTCTATTCATGATTCAATTAATGATTCATGATTCAATTCATGATTGATGATTCTATTCATGATTCATGATTCAATTCATGATTCGATTCCTGATTAAAATCATGATTCATGATTCAATTCATGATTCATGGTTCAATTCATGATTCATGATTCAAATCATGATTCATTATTCATGATTCATTCATGATTCAATTCATAATTCAATTCATGATTCATGATTCAATTCATGATTCAATTCATGATTCAATTCATGATTCATGATTCGAATAATGAATCATGATTCGATCATGATTCATGATTCAATTCATGATTCATGATTCATGATCATGATTCAATTCATGAATCATTATTCATGATTCGATTCATGATTCATTATTCAATTCATGATTCATGATTCATTATTCAATTCATGATTCATGATTCATGGTACAATTCATGATTCATGATTCATTATTCAATTCATGATTCATGATTCAATTCATGATTTATGATTCATGATTCATGATTCAATTCATGATTCATGATTCATGATTCATTTCATGATTCATAAATCATGATTCATGATTCATGATTTGATTCATGATTCATGATTTATTATTCATGATTCGATTCATGATTCATGATTCATGATTCAATTCATGATCCATGATTCACGATTCATGATTCAATTCATGATTCATGATTCATGATTCGATTCATGATTCATGATTCAATTTATGATTTATGATTCATGATTTAATTCATGATTCATGATTCAATTGATGATTCATGATTCAAATTCATTATTCAATACATGATTCATGATTCATGATTCAATTTATCATTCATGATTCATAATTCATGATTCATGATTCATGATTCATGATTCATGATTCATGATTCAATTCATGATTCATGATTTATGATTCAATTCATGATTCAATTCATGATTCATGATTCATGATTCATGATTCAATTAATGATTCATGATTCAATTCATGATTCAATTCATGATTCATGATTTAATTCATGATTCGATTCCTGATTAAAATCATGATTCATGATTCAATTCATGATTCATGATTCATGATTCATGATTCAATTCAAGATTCATGATTCATGATTCATGATTCAATTCATGATTCATGATTCAGGATTCAATTCATGATTCATGATTCATGATTCATGATTCAATTCAAGATTTATGATTCATGATTCATGATTCAATTCATGATTCATGATTCATGATTCAATTCATAATTCATGATTCATGATTCAATTCATGATTCAATTCATGATTCAATTCGTGATTCATGATTCAATTCATGATTCAATTCATGATTCATGATTTGATTAATGATTTATATTCAATTCATGATTCAATTCATGATTCATGATTCGATTCATGATTCATGATTCATGATTCAATTCATGATTCATGATTCGATTCATGATTCATGATTCAATTCATGATTCATGATTCATGATTCGATTCATGATTCATGATTCGATTCATGATTCATGACTCAATTCATGATTCATGTTTCATGATTAAATTCATGATTCATGATTCATGATTCAATTAATGATTTGTGATTAATGATTCATGATTAAATTCATGATTCATGATTCATGATTCAATTCATGATTCAATTCATGATTCATAATTCATGATTTAATTCATGATTCATACTTCATGATTCATGATTCATGATTCATTTCATGATTCATGATTCATGATTTGATTCATGATTCATGATTTGATTTATGATTTATGATTCATGATTTAATTCATGATTCATGATTCAATTGATGATTCATGATTCAATTCATGATTCAATTCATGATTTATGATTCATGATTTAATTCATGATTTAATTCATGTACCGACCCGGCTTGTCAGTTAACCCTTCTCCTGCTGAATCCCTGGCTTAACTGCATCAACTGCATATAAAACATTATTTTATATGCCATTATTTTGTTTTTCCTGATTGTACATTTACAAGTTTCTACTTTTTACCTGTTAATATTCTACTATTTATATGCCTTTATCTTGTTTTTCCTGATTTTATATTTACCAGCAACTAGTTTTACCTGTTATTATTCTTGCCTATTTCCATTGTCCTTATTACCTCTCCTTCTATTATTCTTTGCCTTCCACGCCCTAATTGGTTATTGTCCTCCATCTTGCTATTGTCTCCCTGCTTATTCTTACCTGTTATCCGCTGTCCTTATTATCTTACTGTTCTGCTATCATTCTTACCTGTCTTCATTGTCCTTATTATCTCACTGTACTGTTGTTCCATGCCCTCCACGCCCTAATTCGTTATTATCTTCCACCTTTTCATTGTCTTCCTGCCTTTGTTCTTACCTGTTTTTCACTGTCCCCACTATCTCACTGTTCTGTTACTCTCTCTCCCTACTATGCCTCCCCGCTCTCACTCCATACCCATACTCTCCCCCCGCCCTACCTCTCCCGTTCCTCCCCGCCATCCCCCGCATGCTGCTCATCTTGCTAACCTCATCCCCATTTCCCCCTCTCCTCTCCCCCTTTCTTCTGTGCCCTCTGGAATGCCAGATCCGTCCGCAACAAGCTGACTGCTATCCACGACCTCTTTCTATCCAACTCCTTTAACCTTCTTGCCGTTACTGAAACCTGGCTCTCCGATTCTGATACTACTTCCCCCGCTGGCCTCTCCTATGGTGGCCTCTCCTTCACCCACTCCGCCAGGCCTGGTGCCCGCCCTGGCGGTGGAGTTGGCCTCCTCCTCTCCTCCACCTGTACTTTTCGTGTCATTCCCCCTGAACCCTCCCTCTCCTTCTCCTCTTTTGAAGCTCACTCCATCCGCCTCTTCTACCCCATCCATCTCCGCGTCACTGTCATCTACCGCCCCCCTGGCCCCACCTCCCTCTTCCTTGACAACTTTGCTAGCTGGCTTCCTCACTACCTCTCCTCCGATCTCCCCTCGATCATTCTCGGTGACTTTAATATCCCCATCGACAACCCCACCTACCCTGCTTCCAGCAAACTGCTCACCCTCTCTTCCTCCCTTGGTCTCACCCAATGGACCTCCTCCTCTACCCACTGCCTTGGTCACTCCCTTGATCTTGTCTTCTCCTACCTATGTAATCTCTCCGACTTCTCCATCTCTCCCTTTCCTCTATCCGACCACCATCTCCTCTCCTTCTCTCTCTCCTCTTCTCCTGCTCCCCTCCCCCTGCCCAAACCTACTCTGTCCATACGCAACCTCGATGCTCTTGACCCTGCCTCTCTGTCCTCCTCTCTCGATACCCTCCTTTCTCCCCTTTCCTCCCAGGCCTGCCCCAACCAGGCGGTCTCCCTCTACAATCACACCCTCACCTCCGCTCTGGACGCGGTCGCCCCTGCCCACTCCATCCACCCCCGCTGCTCCAAACCCCAACCCTGGCACTCCAAATTTACCCGCTTCCTCCAAAAATGCTCCCGTTCCGCCAAACGTCACTGGAGAAAATCCCGCTCCCTGGCTGACTTCCTCCACTTTAAATTCATCCTTTCATCCTACAGCTCTGCCCTCTCACTCGCTAAACAATCTTTCTTTAAATCCCTCATCTCTTCCCAGTCCTCTAACCCCCGCCGCCTCTTTGCCACCTTCAGCACTCTCCTGGCCCACTCCCCTCCCCCCACCCCCTCCTCCCTGACTGCCTCTGTTTCGCCTCCTTCTTCTCCTCTAAAATCGAGGCCATCGGACTTGAAATCTCCTCCTCCACTCTTTCTTCCACCCATCCCACTCTTCTGTCCTCCCCCCCAACCACCTTCCCCTCCACTCCTTCCGTCCCACCACCGGCGAGGAAGTCCACTCTCTCATTTTATCCTCCCCCCCACTACCTGCCCCCTGGATCCCATCCCCTCCCACCTTCTTCGCTCACTTTCCCCCACCACCTGCTCCCACCTCGCTCACCTCTTTAATCTCTCCCTCTCCACTGGCATCTTTCCCTCCTCCTTCAAACATGCTCTCGTATCCCCCATTCTTAAGAAACCTAATCTCGACCCCACTTCTCTCTCGAACTATCGCCCCATATCTCTTCTCCCTTTTGCCTCCAAAATTCTCGAGAGGCTCGTCTGCAGCCGTCTCACCTCCTACCTTTCTGAATACTCCCTCCTTGATCCTCTCCAGTCTGGTTTCTGCCCCCTCCACTCCACTGAAACTGCCCTGGCTAAAGTCACCAATGACCTCCTCTCTGCAAAAGCCAGGGGCCACTTCTCCCTTCTCATCCTGCTTGACCTCTCTGCAGCCTTTGACACCGTTGACCACCCCCTCCTCCTTTACACCCTCCAGTCTTTCGGCCTCTCCGGCCCAGTCCTGTCCTGGTTCACCTCTTACCTTACTCACCGTTCCTTCTCTGTCACCACCTCTGGGTCTCTCTCCCCCCCATCCACCCTTCCAGTCGGTGTCCCTCAGGGCTCTGTTCTGGGACCCTTACTCTTCTCTCTATACACCTCCTCCCTGGGTGAACTCATCAGCTCCTTCGGCTTCAGCTACCACCTTTACGCTGACGACACCCAACTATACCTCTCCTCTCCTGATCTCTCTCCCTCCCTCCTCTCTAGGGTTTCCGCCTGCCTCTCTGCCATCTCCTCCTGGATGTCCTCTCGATTCCTCAAACTTAACCTTGCCAAAACTGAGCTCATAGTTTTTCCTGCCTCTCATACCCCATCCCCTTCTGACCTCTCCATCACTGTCGACAACACCTCTATCTCCCCTGTCCCCCAACTTCACTGCCTTGGTGTCATCCTCGACTCCTCTCTCTCCTTTGGCCCCCACATCCTCTCTCTTGCTAAATCCTGCCGCTTCCAGCTGTGCAACATCGCTCGCATCCGGCCCTTCCTCTCCCAAGATGCCACCAAATGCCTTATCCACTCTCTGATCATCTCCCGCCTGGACTACTGCAACCTCCTCCTCACTGGCCTCCCCCACTCTCATCTCGATCCCCTTCGATCCATCCTTAACGCTGCAGCTAGGCTTATTTTCCTCTCTCGCCGCTCCTCTTTTGTCTCCCCCCTCTACCTAGCCCTTCACTGGCTTCCATTCCCCTTCAGAATCCTCTTTAAGCTCCTCACACTCACCTACAAGGCCCTCGCCAACTCCACTGCGCCCTACATCTCCACCCTCCTCTCTATTCATGCTCCATCCCACCCTCTCCGTTCTGCCTCTGACCGTCGCCTCTCTTCCCCCCTTATAACCTCCTCCCACGCGCGTATCCAAGACTTCGCCCGCGCTGCCCCCCTCCACTGGAACAAGCTCCCTCCCTCCATCAGAACTTCCCCTAATCTGTCCAGCTTCAAACGGGTCCTAAAAACCCACCTTTTTCTTAAAGCCTTTCTGTCTCCCACTTAACGTCCTACCTTATCTTCTGCCTCTGTCCCCCTACTCTCACTCTCTCCCCTGCATCTCTCTGTCTGTCCACCCCTCCCCTTAGATTGTACGCTCCACTAAGCAGGGCCATCTCTCCTCCTGTTTCCACCACTTCTAACTCTGCTCTCCAGCTACTTAGCCCTCCTCCTCGAGGGTCCTCCACCCCACGTCCACTCTCGCTCCCTCCTCCCCCCTGGGGGTCTCCCTGTCTTCCGCGCCCTCCTCCCCCTTCCCCGCCCTCTCTAGCTGTGCATTGAGCGTACTGAGTTGCTGTGTTTACTGTACTGTGCTGTCTCCCATTGTATTGTGATTTTGTTTGTCTCTGTACGGCGCTGCGGATGCCTTGTGGCGCCTTATAAATAAATATTAATAATAATAATTCATGATTCATGATTCATGATTCAATTCATGATTCATGATTCAATTCATGATTCAATTCATGATTCATGATTCAATTCATGATTCATGATTCAATTCATGATTCATAATTCATGATTAATGATTCATGATTCAATTCATGATTAATGATTTGATTCATGAATCATGATTCATGATTCAATTAATGATTCATGATTCATGATTCAATTCATGATTCATGATTCATGATTCAATTCATGATTCAATTAATGATTCATGATTCATGATTCAATTCATAATTCATGATTTATGATTCAATTCATGAATCATGATTCATGATTTAATTCATGATTCATGATTCATGATTCATGATTCAATTCATTATTCATGATTCATGATTCATGATTCAATTAATGATTCAATTCATGATTGATGATTCTATTCATGATTCATGATTCAATTCATGATTCGATTCCTGATTAAAATCATGATTCATGATTCAATTCATGATTCATGATTCATGGTTCAATTCATGATTCATGATTCAAATCATGATTCATGATTCATGATTCAATTCATGATTCAATTCATAATTCAATTCATTATTCATGATTCAATTCATGATTCAATTCATGATTCATGATTCATGATTCATGATTCAATTCATGAATCATTATTCATGATTCGATTCATGATTCATTATTCAATTCATGATTCATGATTAATTATTCAATTCATGATTCATGGTTCAATTCATGATTCATGATTCATTATTCAATTCATGATTCATGATTCAATTCATGATTTATGATTCATGATTCATGATTCAATTCATGATTCATGATTCATTTCATGATTCATGATTCATGATTCATGATTCATGATTCGATTCATGATACATGATTCATGATTTATTATTCATGATTCGATTCATGATTCATGATTCATGATTCAATTCATGATTCATGATTCACGATTCATGATTCAATTCATGATTCATGATTCATGATTCGATTCATGATTCATGATTCAATTTATGATTTATGATTCATGATTTAATTCATGATTCATGATTCATGATTCAATTGATGATTCATGATTCATGATTCAAATTCATTATTCAATACATGATTCATGATTCATGATTCAATTTATGATTCATGATTCATAATTCATGATTCATGATTCATGATTCAATTCATGATTCATGATTTATGATTCAATTCATGATTCAATTCATGATTCATGATTCGTGATTCATGATTCAATTAATGATTCATTATTCAATTCATGATTCATGATTCAATTCATGATTCATGATTTAATTCATGATTCGATTCCTGATTAAAATCATGATTCATGATTTAATTCATGATTCATGATTCATGATTCAATTCAAGATTCATGATTCATGATTCATGATTCAATTCATGATTCATGATTCATGATTCAATTCATGATTCATGATTCATGATTCATGATTCAATTCAAGATTTATGATTCATGATTCATGATTCAATTCATGATTCATGATTCATGATTCAATTCATAATTCATGATTCATGATTCAATTCATGATTCAATTCATGATTCAATTCGTGATTCATGATTCAATTCATGATTCAATTCATGATTCATGATTTGATTAATGATTTATATTCAATTCATGATTCAATTCATGATTCATGATTCGATTCATGATTCATGATTCATGATTCAATTCATGATTCATGATTTGATTCATGATTCATGATTCAATTCATGATTCATGATTCGATTTATGATTCATGACTCAATTCATGATTCATGTTTCATGATTAAATTCATGATTCATGATTCATGATTCAATTAATGATTCGTGATTCATGATTCATGATTCAATTCATGATTCAATTCATGATTCATGATTCAATTCATGATTCATGATTCAATTCATGATTCATAATTCATGATTAATGATTCATGATTCAATTCATGATTAATGATTTGATTCATGAATCATGATTCATGATTCAATTAATGATTCATGATTCATGATTCAATTCATGATTCATGATTCATGATTCAATTCATGATTCAATTAATGATTCATGATTCATGATTCAATTCATAATTCATGATTTATGATTCAATTCATGAATCATGATTCATGATTTAATTCATGATTCATGATTCATGATTCATGATTCAATTCATTATTCATGATTCATGATTCATGATTCAATTAATGATTCATGATTCAATTCATGATTGATGATTCTATTCATGATTCATGATTCAATTCATGATTCGATTCCTGATTAAAATCATGATTCATGATTCAATTCATGATTCATGATTCATGGTTCAATTCATGATTCATGATTCAAATCATGATTCATGATTCATGATTCAATTCATGATTCAATTCATAATTCAATTCATGATTCATGATTCAATTCATGATTCAATTCATGATTCATGATTCATGATTCAATTCATGAATCATTATTCATGATTCGATTCATGATTCATTATTCAATTCATGATTCATGATTAATTATTCAATTCATTATTCATGGTTCAATTCATGATTCATGATTCATTATTCAATTCATGATTCATGATTCAATTCATGATTTATGATTCATGATTCATGATTCAATTCATGATTCATGATTCATTTCATGATTCATGATTCATGATTCATGATTCATGATTCGATTCATGATACATGATTCATGATTTATTATTCATGATTCGATTCATGATTCATGATTCAATTCATGATTCATGATTCACGATTCATGATTAAATTCATGATTCATGATTCATGATTCGATTCATGATTCATGATTCAATTTATGATTTATGATTCATGATTTAATTCATGATTCATGATTCATGATTCAATTGATGATTCATGATTCATGATTCAAATTCATTATTCAATACATGATTCATGATTCATGATTCAATTTATGATTCATGATTCATAATTCATGATTCATGATTCATGATTCAATTCATGATTCATGATTCAATTCATGATTCAATTCATGATTCATGATTCGTGATTCATGATTCAATTAATGATTCATTATTCAATTCATGACTCATGATTCAATTCATGTTTCATGATTTAATTCATGATTCGATTCCTGATTAAAATCATGATTCATGATTTAATTCATGATTCATGATTCATGATTCATGATTCAATTCAAGATTCATGATTCATGATTCATGATTCAATTCATGATTCATGATTCATGATTCAATTCATGATTCATGATTCATGATTCATGATTCAATTCAAGATTTATGATTCATGATTCATGATTCAATTCATGATTCATGATTAATGATTCAATTCATAATTCATGATTCATGATTCAATTCATGATTCAATTCATGATTCAATTCGTGATTCATGATTCAATTCATGATTCAATTCATGATTCATGATTTGATTAATGATTTATATTCAATTCATGATTCAATTCATGATTCATGATTCGATTCATGATTCATGATTCATGATTCAATTCATGATTCATGATTCGATTCATGATTCATGATTCAATTCATGATTCATGATTCGATTTATGATTCATGACTCAATTCATGATTCATGTTTCATGATTAAATTCATGATTCATGATTCATGATTCAATTAATGATTCGTGATTCATGATTCATGATTCAATTCATGATTCATGATTCATGATTCAATTCATGATTCAATTCATGATTCATAATTCATGATTTAATTCATGATTCATACTTCATGATTCATGATTCATTTCATGATTCATGATTCATGATTCATGATTCATGATTCAATTCATGATTCATGATTCAATTCATGATTTATGATTCATGTTTCATGATTCAATTCATGATTCATGATTTATGATTTGATTCATGATTCATGATTTGATTTATAATTTATGATTCATGATTTAATTCATGATTCATGATTCATGATTCAATTGATGATTCATAATTCAATTCATGATTCATGATTCATGATTCATGATTCAATTCATGAATCATTATTCATGATTCGATTCATGATTCATTATTCAATTCATGATTCATGATTAATTATTCAATTCATGATTCATGGTTCAATTCATGATTCATGATTCATTATTCAATTCATGATTCATGATTCAATTCATGATTTATGATTCATGATTCATGATTCAATTCATGATTCATGATTCATTTCATGATTCATGATTCATGATTCATGATTCATGATTCGATTCATGATACATGATTCATGATTTATTATTCATGATTCGATTCATGATTCATGATTCAATTCATGATTCATGATTCACGATTCATGATTCAATTCATGATTCATGATTCATGATTCGATTCATGATTCATGATTCAATTTATGATTTATGATTCATGATTTAATTCATGATTCATGATTCATGATTCAATTGATGATTCATGATTCATGATTCAAATTCATTATTCAATACATGATTCATGATTCATGATTCAATTTATGATTCATGATTCATAATTCATGATTCATGATTCATGATTCAATTCATGATTCATGATTTATGATTCAATTCATGATTCAATTCATGATTCATGATTCGTGATTCATGATTCAATTAATGATTCATTATTCAATTCATGATTCATGATTCAATTCATGATTCATGATTTAATTCATGATTCGATTCCTGATTAAAATCATGATTCATGATTTAATTCATGATTCATGATTCATGATTCATGATTCAATTCAAGATTCATGATTCATGATTCATGATTCAATTCATGATTCATGATTCATGATTCAATTCATGATTCATGATTCATGATTCAATTCATAATTCATGATTCATGATTCAATTCATGATTCAATTCATGATTCAATTCGTGATTCATGATTCAATTCATGATTCAATTCATGATTCATGATTTGATTAATGATTTATATTCAATTCATGATTCAATTCATGATTCATGATTCGATTCATGATTCATGATTCATGATTCAATTCATGATTCATGATTTGATTCATGATTCATGATTCAATTCATGATTCATGATTCGATTTATGATTCATGACTCAATTCATGATTCATGTTTCATGATTAAATTCATGATTCATGATTCATGATTCAATTAATGATTCGTGATTCATGATTCATGATTCAATTCATGATTCAATTCATGATTCATGATTCAATTCATGATTCATGATTCAATTCATGATTCATAATTCATGATTAATGATTCATGATTCAATTCATGATTAATGATTTGATTCATGAATCATGATTCATGATTCAATTAATGATTCATGATTCATGATTCAATTCATGATTCATGATTCATGATTCAATTCATGATTCAATTAATGATTCATGATTCATGATTAAATTCATAATTCATGATTTATGATTCAATTCATGAATCATGATTCATGATTTAATTCATGATTCATGATTCATGATTCATGATTCAATTCATTATTCATGATTCATGATTCATGATTCAATTAATGATTCATGATTCAATTCATGATTGATGATTCTATTCATGATTCATGATTCAATTCATGATTCGATTCCTGATTAAAATCATGATTCATGATGCAATTCATGATTCATGATTCATGGTTCAATTCATGATTCATGATTCAAATCATGATTCATGATTCATGATTCAATTCATGATTCAATTCATAATTCAATTCATGATTCATGATTCAATTCATGATTCAATTCATGATTCATGATTCATGATTCAATTCATGAATCATTATTCATGATTCGATTCATGATTCATTATTCAATTCATGATTCATGATTAATTATTCAATTCATTATTCATGGTTCAATTCATGATTCATGATTCATTATTCAATTCATGATTCATGATTCAATTCATGATTTATGATTCATGATTCATGATTCAATTCATGATTCATGATTCATTTCATGATTCATGATTCATGATTCATGATTCATGATTCGATTCATGATATATGATTCATGATTTATTATTCATGATTCGATTCATGATTCATGATTCAATTCATGATTCATGATTCACGATTCATGATTCAATTCATGATTCATGATTCATGATTCGATTCATGATTCATGATTCAATTTATGATTTATGATTCATGATTTAATTCATGATTCATGATTCATGATTCAATTGATGATTCATGATTCATGATTCAAATTCATTATTCAATACATGATTCATGATTCATGATTCAATTTATGATTCATGATTCATAATTCATGATTCATGATTCATGATTCAATTCATGATTCATGATTCAATTCATGATTCAATTCATGATTCATGATTCGTGATTCATGATTCAATTAATGATTCATTATTCAATTCATGATTCATGATTCAATTCATGATTCATGATTTAATTCATGATTCGATTCCTGATTAAAATCATGATTCATGATTTAATTCATGATTCATGATTCATGATTCATGATTCAATTCAAGATTCATGATTCATGATTCATGATTCAATTCATGATTCATGATTCATGATTCAATTCATGATTCATGATTCATGATTCAATTCAAGATTTATGATTCATGATTCATGATTCAATTCATGATTCATGATTCATGATTCAATTCATAATTCATGATTCATGATTCAATTCATGATTCAATTTGTGATTCATGATTCAATTCATGATTCAATTCATGATTCATGATTTGATTAATGATTTATATTCAATTCATGATTCAATTCATGATTCATGATTCGATTCATGATTCATGATTCATGATTCAATTCATGATTCATGATTCGATTCATGATTCATGATTCAATTCATGATTCATGATTCGATTTATGATTCATGACTCAATTCATGATTCATGTTTCATGATTAAATTCATGATTCATGATTCATGATTCAATTAATGATTCGTGATTCATGATTCATGATTCAATTCATGATTCATGATTCATGATTCAATTCATGATTCAATTCATGATTCATAATTCATGATTTAATTCATGATTCATACTTCATGATTCATGATTCATTTCATGATTCATGATTCATGATTCATGATTCATGATTCAATTCATGATTCATGATTCAATTCATGATTTATGATTCATGTTTCATGATTCAATTCATGATTCATGATTCATGATTTGATTCATGATTCATGATTTGATTTATAATTTATGATTCATGATTTAATTCATGATTCATGATTCATGATTCAATTGATGATTCATAATTCAATTCATGATTCATGATTCATGATTCATGATTCAATTCATGAATCATTATTCATGATTCGATTCATGATTCATTATTCAATTCATGATTCATGATTAATTATTCAATTCATGATTCATGGTTCAATTCATGATTCATGATTCATTATTCAATTCATGATTCATGATTCAATTCATGATTTATGATTCATGATTCATGATTCAATTCATGATTCATGATTCATTTCATGATTCATGATTCATGATTCATGATTCATGATTCGATTCATGATACATGATTCATGATTTATTATTCATGATTCGATTCATGATTCATGATTCATGATTCAATTCATGATTCATGATTCACGATTCATGATTCAATTCATGATTCATGATTCATGATTCGATTCATGATTCATGATTCAATTTATGATTTATGATTCATGATTTAATTCATGATTCATGATTCATGATTCAATTGATGATTCATGATTCATGATTCAAATTCATTATTCAATACATGATTCATGATTCATGATTCAATTTATGATTCATGATTCATAATTCATGATTCATGATTCATGATTGAATTCATGATTCATGATTTATGATTCAATTCATGATTCAATTCATGATTCATGATTCGTGATTCATGATTCAATTAATGATTCATTATTCAATTCATGATTCATGATTCAATTCATGATTCATGATATAATTCATGATTCGATTCCTGATTAAAATCATGATTCATGATTTAATTCATGATTCATGATTCATGATTCATGATTCAATTCAAGATTCATGATTCATGAATTATGATTCAATTCATGATTCATGATTCAATTCATGATTCATGATTCATGATTCAATTCAAGATTTATGATTCATGATTCATGATTCAATTCATGATTCATGATTCATGATTCAATTCATAATTCATGATTCATGATTCAATTCATGATTCAATTCATGATTCAATTCGTGATTCATGATTCAATTCATGATTCAATTCATGATTCATGATTTGATTAATGATTTATATTCAATTCATGATTCAATTCATGATTCATGATTCGATTCATGATTCATGATTCATGATTCAATTCATGATTCATGATTCGATTCATGATTCATGATTCAATTCATGATTCATGATTCGATTTATGATTCATGACTCAATTCATGATTCATGTTTCATGATTAAATTCATGATTCATGATTCATGATTCAATTAATGATTCGTGATTCATGATTCATGATTCAATTCATGATTCATGATTCATGATTCAATTCATGATTCAATTCATGATTCATAATTCATGATTTAATTCATGATTCATACTTCATGATTCATGATTCATTTCATGATTCATGATTAATGATTCAATTCATGATTTATGATTCATGTTTCATGATTCAATTCATGATTCTTCATGATTCATGATTCAATTCATGATTCAATTCATGATTCATAATTCATGATTTAATTTATGATTCATAATTCATGATTCATGATTCGATTCATGATTCATGATTCATGATTCATTTCATGATTCATGATTCATGATTCATGATTCAATTCATGATTCATGATTCATGATTCAATTCATGATTCAATTTATGATTCATGATTCAATTCATGATTCAATAATGATTCATGATTTGATTAATGATTCATGATTCAATTCATGATTCAATTCATGATTCATGATTAATGATTTATGATTCATGATTCAATTCATGATTCATATTTCATGATTTATGTTTCAATTCATGATTCAATTCATGATTCTATTCATGATTCATGATTCAATTCATGATTCATGATTCAATTCATGATTCATGATTCATGATTCAATTCATGATTCAATTCATGATTCATGATTTGATTAATGTTTTATATTCAATTCATGATTCAATTCATGATTCATGATTCGATTCATGATTCATGATTCATGATTCAATTCATGATTCATGATTTATGATTCGATTCATGATTCATGATTCAATTCATGATTCATGTTTCATTATTAAATTCATGATTCATTATTCATGATTCAATTTATGATTTGTGATTCATGATTCATGATTCAATTCATGATTCATGATTCAATTCATGATTCAATTCATGATTCATAATTCATGATTCAATTCATGATTCATACTTCATGATTCATGATTCAATTCATGATTCATGATTCATTTCATGATTCATGATTCATGATTCAATTCATGATTCATGATTCATGATTCAATTCATGATTCATGATTCATGATTCAATTCATGATTCATGATTTGATTCATGATTCATGATTTGATTTATGATTTATGATTCATGATTTAATTCATGATTCATGATTCATGATTCAATTGATGATTCATGATTCAATTCATGATTCAATTCATGATTTATGATTCATGATTTAATTCATGATTCATGAATTATGATTCAATTCATGATTCAATTTGTGATTCATGATTCAATTCATGATTCAATTCATGATTCATGATTTAATTAATGATTTATGACTCAATTCATGATTCAATTCATGATTCATGATTCGATTCATGATTCATGATTTATGATTCAATTCATGATTCATGATTTATGATTCGATTCATGATTCATAATTCAATTCAAGATTCATGTTTCATGATTAAATTAATAATTCATGATTCATGATTCAATTTATGATTCGTGATTCATGATTCATGAATCAATTCATGATTCATGATTCATGATTCAATTCATGATTCAATTCATGATTCATAATTCATGATTCATGATTCAATTCATGATTCATAATTTATGATTCATGATTCAATTCATGATTCATGATTCATGATTTAATTTATGATTCATAATTCATGATTCATGATTCGATTCATGATTCATGATTTATGATTCAATTCATGATTCATGATTCATGATTCAATTCATGATTCAATTCATGATTCATAATTAATGATTCATAATTCATGATTCATGATTCAATTCATGATTCATAATTTATGATTCATGATTCAATTCATGATTCATGATTCATGATTTAATTTATGATTCATAATTCATGATTCATGATTTGATTCATGATTCATGATTCATGATTCAATTCATGATTCATGATTCATGATTCATGATTCAATTCATGATTCATGATTCAATTCATGATTCAATTTATGATTCATGATTCAATTCATGATTCAATTAATGATTCATGATTTGATTCATGATTCATGATTCAATTCATGATTCATGATTTTGATTCATGATTCAATTCATGATTCATATTTCATGATTCATGATTCAATTCCTGATTCAATTCATGATTCATGATTCGATTAATGATTTATGATTCAATTCATGATTCAATTCTTGATTCGATCATGATTCATGATTCATGATTCTATTCATGATTCATGATTCAATTCATGATTCATGATTCAATTCATGATTCATGATTCATTATTCAATTCATGATTCAATTCATGATACATGATTCGATTCATGATTCATGATTCATGATTCGATTCATGATTCAATTCATGATTCGTGATTCATGATTCATGATTCAAATTATGATTCATGATTCATGATTCAATTCATGATTCAATTTATGATTCATGATTCAATCATGATTCAATTAATGATTCACGATTTGATTAATGATTCATGATTCAATTCATGATTCAATTCATGGATTCATGATTAATGATTTAGGATTCATGATTCAATTCATGATTCATATTTCATGATTTATGTTTCAATTCATGATTCATGATTCAATTCATGATTCATGATTCATGATTCAATTCATGATTCAATTCATGATACATGATTCGATTCATGATTCATGATTCATGATTCAATCATGATTCATGATTCATGATTCAATTCATGATTCATGATTCATGATTCGATTCATGATTCAATTCATGATTCGTGATTCATGATTCATGATTCAATTCATGATTCATGATTCAATTCATGATTCAATTCATGATTCAATTCATGATTCATACTTCATGATTCATGATTCAATTCATGATTCATGATTCATTTCATGATTCATGATTCAATTCATGATTCAATTCATGATTCATAATTCATGATTCATGATTCAATTCATGAATTCATAATTATGATTCATGATTCAATTCATGATTCATGATTCATGATTTAATTTATGATTCATAATTCATGATTCATGATTCGATTCATGATTCATGATTTATGATTCAATTCATGATTCATGATTCATGATTCAATTCATGATTCAATTCATGATTCATAATTAATGATTCATAATTCATGATTCATGATTCAATTCATGATTCATAATTTATGATTCATGATTCAATTCATGATTCATGATTCATGATTTAATTTATGATTCATAATTCATGATTCATGATTCGATTCATGATTCATGATTCATGATTCAATTCATGATTCATGATTCATGATTCATGATTCAATTCATGATTCATGATTCAATTCATGATTCAATTTATGATTCATGATTCAATTCATGATTCAATTAATGATTCATGATTTGATTAATGATTCATGATTCAATTCATGATTCATGATTTATGATTCATGATTCAATTCATGATTCATATTTCATGATTCATGATTCAATTCCTGATTCAATTCATGATTCATGATTCGATTAATGATTTATGATTCAATTCATGATTCAATTCTTGATTCGATTCATGATTCATGATTCATGATTCTATTCATGATTCATGATTCAATTCATGATTCATGATTCAATTCATGATTCATGATTCATTATTCAATTCATGATTCAATTCATGATACATGATTCGATTCATGATTCATGATTCATGATTCGATTCATGATTCAATTCATGATTCATGATTCATGATTCAAATTATGATTCATGATTCATGATTCAATTCATGATTCAATTTATGATTCATGATTCAATTCATGATTCAATTAATGATTCACGATTTGATTAATGATTCATGATTCAATTCATGATTCAATTCATGATTCATGATTAATGATTTAGGGATTCATGATTCAATTCATGATTCATATTTCATGATTTATGTTTCAATTCATGATTCATGATTCATGATTCAATTCATGATTCATGATTCATGATTCAATTCATGATTCAATTCATGATACATGATTCGATTCATGATTCATGATTCATGATTCAATTCATGATTCATGATTCATGATTCAATTCATGATTCATGATTCATGATTCGATTCATGATTCAATTCATGATTCGTGATTCATGATTCATGATTCAATTCATGATTCATGATTCAATTCATGATTCATTCATGATTCATAATTCATGATTCAATTCATGATTCATACTTCATGATTCATGATTCAATTCATGATTCATGATTCATTTCATGATTCATGATTCATGATTCGAATTCATGATTCATGATTCATGATTCAATTCATGATTCATGATTCATGATTCATAATTCAATTCATGATTCATGATTTGATTCATGATTCATGATTTGATTTATGATTTATGATTCATGATTTAATTCATGATTCATGATTCATGATTCAATTGATGATTCATGATTCAATTCATGATTCAATTCATGATTTATGATTCATGATTTAATTCATGATTCATGATTCATGATTCAATTCATGATTCAATTCATGATTATGATTCATGATTTAATTCATGATTTATGTTTCATGATTCAATTTATGATTCGTGATTCATGATTCATGATTCAATTCATGATTCATGATTCAATTCATGATTCAATTCATGATTCATAATTCATGATTCAATTCATGATTCATACATCATGATTCATGATTCAATTCATGATTCATGATTCATTTCATGATTTCATGATTCATGATTCAATTCATGATTAATGATTCATGATTCAATTCATGATTCATGATTCATGATTCATGATTCAATTCATGATTCATGATTCATTTCATGATTCATGATTCATGATTCAATTCATGAGTCATGATTCATGATTCAATTCATGATTCATGATTCATGATTCATGATTCAATTCATGATTAATGATTTCATTCATGATTCATGATTTGATTTATGATTTATGATTCATGATTTAATTCATGATTCATGATTCATGATCAATTGATGATTCATGATTCAATTCATGATTCAATTCATGATTTATGATTCATGATTTAATTCATGATTTATGATTCATGATTCAATTCATGATTAATGATTCAATTCATGATTCATTTTTCAATTCATGATTTATGATTCATTATTCAATTCATAATTCATGATTCATGGTTCAATTCATGATTCATGATTCATTATTCAATTCATGATTCATGATTCATGATTTAATTCATGATTCATGATTCAATTGATGATTCATGATTCAATTCATGATTCAATTCATGATTTATGATTCATGATTTAATTCATGATTCATGAATTATGATTCAATTCATGATTCAATTTGTGATTCATGATTCAATTCATGATTCAATCATGATTCATGATTTAATTAATGATTTATGACTCAATTCATGATTCAATTCATGATTCATGATTCAATTCATGATTCATGATTTATGATTCAATTCATGATTCATGATTTATGATTCGATTCATGATTCATAATTCAATTCATGATTCATGTTTCATAATTAAATTAATAATTCATGATTCATGATTCAATTTATGATTCGTGATTCATGATTCATGATTCAATTCATGATTCATGATTCAATTCATGATTCAATTCATGATTCATAATTCATGATTCATGATTCAATTCATGATTCATAATTTATGATTCATGATTCAATTCATGATTCATGATTCATGATTTAATTTATGATTCATAATTCATGATTCATGATTCGATTCATGATACATGATTCATGATTCAATTCATGATTCATGATTCATGATTCAATTCATGATTCATGATTCATGATTCAATTCATGATTCAATTTATGATTCATGATTCAATTCATGATTCAATTAATGATTCATGATTTGATTAATGATTCATGATTCAATTCATAATTCAATTCATGATTCATGATTAATGATTTATGATTCATGATTCAATTCATGATTCATATTTCATGATTTATGTTTCAATTCATGATTCATAATTCATGATTCTATTCATGATTCATGATTCAATTCATGATTCATGATTCATGATTCAATTCATGATTCAATTCATGATACATGATTCGATTCATGATTCATGATTCATGATTCAATTCATGATTCATGATTCAATTCATGATTCATGATTCATGATACGATTCATGATTCAATTCATGATTTGTGATTCATGATTCATGATTCAATTCATGATTCATGATTCAATTCATGATTCAATTCATGATTCATAATTCATGATTCAATTCATGATTCATACTTCATGATTCATGATTCAATTCATGATTCATGATTCATTTCATGATTCATGATTCATAATTCAATTCATGATTCATGATTCATGATTCAATTCATGATTCATGATTCATGATTCATAATTCAATTCATGATTCATGATTTGATTCATGATTCATGATTTGATTTATGATTTATGATTCATGAATTAATTCATGATTTATGATTCATGATTCAATTGATGATTCATGATTCAATTCATGATTCAATTCATGATTTATGATTCATGATTTAATTCATGATTCATGATTCATGATTCAATTCATGATTTAATTCATGATTTATGATTCATGATTTAATTCATGATTCATGTTTCATGATTAAATTCATGATTCATTATTCATGATTCAATTTATGATTCGTGATTCATGATTCATGATTCAATTCATGATTCATGATTCAATTCATGATTCAATTCATGATTCATAATTCATGATTCAATTCATGATTCATACTTCATGATTCATGATTCATTTCATGATTCATGATTCATGATTCAATTCATGATTCATGATTCATGATTCAATTCATGATTCAATATTTCATGATTCATGATTCAATTCATGATTCATGATTTGATTCATGATTCATGATTTCATTTATGATTTATGATTCATGATTCAATTCATGATTAATGATTCAATTCATGATTTATGATTCATTATTCAATTCATAATTCATGATTCATGGTTCAATTCATGATTCATGATTCATTATTCAATTCATGATTCATGATTCATGATTCAATTCATGATTCATGATTCGTGATTCAATTCATGATTCATGATTCATGATTCATTATTCAATTCATAATTCATGATTCATGGTTCAATTCATGATTCATGATTCATTATTAAATTCATGATTCATGATTCATGATTCAATTCAGGATTCATGATTCAATTCATGATTCATGATTCATGATTCATGATTCAATTCATGATTCATGATTCAATTCATGATTCATGATTCATGATTCATGATTCGATTCATGATTCAATTTATGATTCGTGATTCATGATTCATGATTCAATTCATGATTCATGATTCAATTCATGATTCAATTCATGATTCATAATTCATGATTCAATTCATGATTCATACTTCATGATTCATGATTCAATTCATGATTCATGATTCATTTCATGATTCATGATTCATGATTCATGATTCAATTCATGATTCATGATTCAATTCATGATTCATGATTTGATTTATGATTTATGATTCATGATTTAATTCATGATTCATGATTCATGATTCATGATTTGATTTATGATTTATGATTCATGAATTAATTCATGATTTATGATTCATGATTCAATTGATGATTCATGATTCAATTCATGATTCAATTCATGATTTATGATTCATGATTTAATTCATGATTCATGATTCATGATTCAATTCATGATTTAATTCATGATTTATGATTCATGATTTAATTCATGATTCATGTTTCATGATTAAATTCATGATTCATTATTCATGATTCAATTTATGATTCGTGATTCATGATTCATGATTCAATTCATGATTCATGATTCAATTCATGATTCAATTCATGATTCATAATTCATGATTCAATTCATGATTCATACTTCATGATTCATGATTCATTTCATGATTCATGATTCATGATTCAATTCATGATTCATGATTCATGATTCAATTCATGATTCAATATTTCATGATTCATGATTCAATTCATGATTCATGATTTGATTCATGATTCATGATTTCATTTATGATTTATGATTCATGATTCAATTCATGATTAATGATTCAATTCATGATTCATTATTCAATTCATGATTTATGATTCATTATTCAATTCATAATTCATGATTCATGGTTCAATTCATGATTCATGATTCATTATTCAATTCATGATTCATGATTCATGATTCAATTCATGATTCATGATTCGTGATTCAATTCATGATTCATGATTCATGATTCATTATTCAATTCATAATTCATGATTCATGGTTCAATTCATGATTCATGATTCATTATTAAATTCATGATTCATGATTCATGATTCAATTCAGGATTCATGATTCAATTCATGATTCATGATTCATGATTCATGATTCAATTCATGATTCAATTCATGATTCATGATTCATGATTCATGATTCGATTCATGATTCAATTTATGATTCGTGATTCATGATTCATGATTCAATTCATGATTCATGATTCAATTCATGATTCAATTCATGATTCATAATTCATGATTCAATTCATGATTCATACTTCATGATTCATGATTCAATTCATGATTCATGATTCATTTCATGATTCATGATTCATGATTCAATTCATGATTCATAATTCAATTCATGATTCATGATTCAATTCATGATTCATGATTTGATTTATGATTCATGATTTAATTCATGATTCATGATTCATGATTCAATTGATGATTCATGATTCAATCCATGATTCAATTCATGATTTATGATTCATGATTTAATTCATGATTCAATTCATGATTCATGATTCAATTCATGATTCATGATTCAATTCATGATTCATGATTCAATTCATGATTCATAATTCATGATTCATGATTCAATTCATGATTAGAGATTTGATTCATGATTCATTATTCAATTCATGATTCATGATTCATTATTCAATTCATAATTCATGATTCACGATTCATGATTCATGATTTGATTCATGATTCATGATTCGATTCATGATTCAATTCATGATTCATGATTCAATTCATGATTCATGATTCATGATTCATGATTCATGATTCAATTCATGATTCATGTTTCGATTCATGATTCATGATTCGATTTATGATTTATGATTCATGATTAATTTTATGATTCATGATTCATTTCATGATTCATGATTCGATTTATGATTTATGATTCATGATTTAATTCATGATTCATGATTCAATTGATGATTCATGATTCATGATTCAATTCATTATTCAATTCATGATTCATGATTCATGATTCAATTTATGATTCATGATTCATGATTCAATTCATGATTCAATTCATGATTCATAATTCATGATTCAATTCATGATTCATACTTCATGATTCATGATTTAATTCATGATTCATGATTCATGATTCATGATTCAATTCATTATTCAATTCATGATTCATGATTCATGATTCAATTTATGATTCATGATTCATGATTCAATTCATGATTCATAATTCATGATTCAATTCATGATTCATACTTCATGATTCATGATTCAATTCATCATTCATGATTCAATTCATCATTCATGATTCATGATTTATGATTCAATTCATGATTCATGATTCGATTTATGATTTATGATTCATGATTCAATTGATGATTCATGATTCATGATTCAATTCATGATTCAATTCATGATTCATGATTCAATTTATGATTCATGATTCATGATTCAATTCATGATTCAATTCATGATTCATAATTCATGATTCAATTCATGATTCATACTTCATGATTCATGATTCAATTCATGATTCATGATTCAATTCATGATTCATGATTCATGATTTATGATTCAATTCATGATTCATGATTTGATTTATGATTTATGATTCATGATTTAATTCATGATTCATAATTCATGATTCAATTGATGATTCATGATTTAAATCATGATTCAATTCATGATTTATGATTCATGATTTAATTCATGATTCATGATTCATGATTCAATTCATGATTCATGATTCAATTCATGATTCAATTCATGATTCAATTCGTGATTCATGATTCAATTCATGATTCAATTCATGATTCATGATTTGATTAATGATTTATATTCAATTCATGATTCAATTCATGATTCATGATTCGATTCATGATTCATGATTCATGATTCAATTCATGATTCATGATTCATGATTCGATTCATGATTCATGATTCAATTCATGATTCATGTTTCATGATTAAATTCATGATTCATTATTCATGATTCAATTTATGATTCGTGATTCATGATTCATGATTCAATTCATGATTCATGATTCAATTCATGATTCATGATTCATGATTCAATTCATGATTCAATTCATGATTCATAATTCATGATTCAATTCATGATTCATACTTCATGATTCATGATTCAATTCATGATTCATGATTCATTTCATGATTCGTGATTCATGATTCATGATTCATGATTCAATTCATGATTCATGATTCATGATTCAATTCATGATTAAATTCATGATTCATGATTAATGATTCAATTCATGATTCATGATTCAATTCATGATTCATAATTCATGATTCATGATTCAATTCATGATTCATGATTCATGATTCATGATTCAATTCAAGATTCATGATTCATGATTCATGATTCAATTCATGATTCATGATTCATGATTCAATTCATGATTCATGATTCATGATTCATTTCAAGATTTATGATTCATGATTCATGATTCAATTCATGATTCATGATTCAATTCATAATTCATGATTCATGATTCAATTCATGATTCAATTCATGATTCATGATTCAATTCATGATTCAATTCATGATTCATGATTTGATTAATGATTTATATTCAATTCATGATTCAATTCATGATTCATGATTCGATTCATGATTCATGATTCATGATTCAATTCATGATTCATGATTCGATTCATGATTCATGATTCAATTCATGATTCATGATTCATGATTCGATTCATGATTCATGACTCAATTCATGATTCATGTTTCATGATTAAATTCATGATTCATGATTCATGATTCAATTAATGATTCGTGATTCATGATTCATGATTCAATTCATGATTCATGATTCATGATTCAATTAATGATTCAATTCATGATTCATAATTCATGATTTAATTCATGATTCATACTTCATGATTCATGATTCAATTCATGATTCAATTCATGATTTATGATTCATGATTTAATTCATGATTCATGATTCATGATTCAATTCATGATTAATGATTCAATTCATGATTCATTTTTCAATTCATGATTTATGATTCATTATTCAATTCATAATTCATGATTCATGGTTCAATTCATGATTCATGATTCATTATTCAATTCATGATTCATGATTCATGATTTAATTCATGATTCATGATTCATGATTCAATTGATGATTCATGATTCAATTCATGATTCAATTCATGATTTATGATTCATGATTTAATTCATGATTCATGAATTATGATTCAATTCATGATTCAATTTGTGATTCATGATTCAATTCATGATTCAATCATGATTCATGATTTAATTAATGATTTATAACTCAATTCATGATTCATGATTCGATTCATGATTCATGATTTATGATTCAATTCATGATTCATGATTTATGATTCGATTCATGATTCATAATTCAATTCATGATTCATGTTTCATGATTAAATTAATAATTCATGATTCATGATTCAATTTATGATTCGTGATTCATGATTCATGATTCAATTCATGATTCATGATTCAATTCATGATTCAATTCATGATTCATAATTCATGATTCATGATTCAATTCATGATTCATAATTTATGATTCATGATTCAATTCATGATTCATGATTCATGATTTAATTTATGATTCATAATTCATGATTCATGATTCGATTCATGATACATGATTCATGATTCAATTCATGATTCATGATTCATGATTCATGATTCAATTCATGATTCATGATTCATGATTCAATTCATTATTCAATTTATGATTCATGATTCAATTCATGATTCAATTAATGATTCATGATTTGATTAATGATTCATGATTCAATTCATGATTCAATTCAAGATTCATGATTAATGATTTATGATTCATGATTCAATTCATGATTCATATTTCATGATTTATGTTTCAATTCATGATTCATAATTCATGATTCTATTCATGATTAATGATTTATGATTCATGATTCAATTCATGATTCATATTTCATGATTTATGTTTCAATTCATGATTCATAATTCATGATTCTATTCATGATTCATGATTCAATTCATGATTCATGATTCATGATTCAATTCATGATTCAATTCATGATACATGATTCGATTCATGATTCATGATTCATGATTCAATTCATGATTCATGATTCAATTCATGATTCATGATTCAATTCATGATTCATGATTCATGATACGATTCATGATTCAATTCATGATTCGTGATTCATGATTCATGATTCAATTCATGATTCATAATTCAATTCATGATTCAATTCATGATTCATAATTCATGATTCAATTCATGATTCATACTTCATGATTCATGATTCAATTCATGATTCATTTCATGATTCATGATTCATGATTCAATTCATGATTCATGATTCATGATTCAATTCATGATTCATGATTTATGATTCATAATTCAATTCATTATTCATGATTTGATTCATGATTCATGATTTGATTTATGATTTATGATTCATTATTTAATTCATGATTTATGATTCATGATTCAATTGATGATTCATGATTCAATTCATGATTCAATTCATGATTTATGATTCATGATTTAATTCATGATTCATGATTCATGATTCAATTCATGATTCAATTCATGATTTATGATTCATGATTTAATTCATGATTCATGTTTCATGATTAAATTCATGATTCATTATTCATGATTCAATTTATGATTCGTGATTCATGATTCATGATTCAATTCATGATTCATGATTCAATTCATGATTCAATTCATGATTCATAATTCATGATTCAATTCATGATTCATACTTCATGATTCATGATTCAATTCATGATTCATGATTCATTTCATGATTCATGATTCATGATTCAATTCATGATTCATGATTCATGATTCAATTCATGATTCAATATTTCATGATTCATGATTCAATTCATGATTCATGATTTCATTTATGATTTATGATTCATGATTCAATTCATGATTCAATTCATGATTTATGATTCATGATTTAATTCATGATTCATGATTCATGATTCAATTCATGATTCAATTCATGATTTATGATTCATGATTTAATTCATGATTCATGTTTCATGATTAAATTCATGATTCATTATTCATGATTCAATTTATGATTCGTGATTCATGATTCATGATTCAATTCATGATTCATGATTCAATTCATGATTCAATTCATGATTCATAATTCATGATTCAATTCATGATTCATACTTCATGATTCATGATTCAATTCATGATTCATTATTCAATTCATGATTTATGATTCATTATTCAATATATAATTCATGATTCATGGTTCAATTCATGATTCATGATTCATTATTCAATTCATGATTCATGATTCATGATTCAATTCATGATTCATGATTCGTGATTCAATTCATGATTCATGATTCATGATTCCTTATTCAATTCATAATTCATGATTCATGATTCAATTCATGATTCATGATTCATTATTAAATTCATGATTCATGATTCATGATTCAACTCAGGATTCATGATTCAATTCATGATTCATGATTCATGATTCATGATTCGATTCATGATTCATGTTTCAATTCATGATTCATGAGTCATGATTCATGATTCGATTCATGATTCAATTTATGATTCGTGATTCATGATTCATGATTCAATTCATGATTCATGATTCAATTCATGATTCAATTCATGATTCATAATTCATGATTCAATTCATGATTCATACTTCATGATTCATGATTCAATTCATGATTCATGATTCATTTCATGATTCATGATTCATGATTCATGATTCATGATTCAATTCATGATTCATGATTCAATTCATGATTCATGATTTGATTTATGATTTATGATTCATGATTTAATTCATGATTCATGATTCATGATTCAATTGATGATTCATGATTCAATTCATGATTCAATTCATGATTTATGATTCATGATTTAATTCATGATTCAATTCATGATTCATGATTCAATTCATGATTCATGATTCAATTCATGATTCATAATTCATGATTCATGATTCAATTCATGATTAGAGATTTGATTCATGATTCATTATTCAATTCATGATTCATGATTCATTATTCAATTCATAATTCATGATTCATGGTTCAATTCATGATTTATGAATCATTATTCAATTCATGATTCATGATTCATGATTCAATTCATGATTCATGATTCATTTCATGATTCATGATTCACGATTCATGATTCATGATTTGATTCATGATTCATGATTCGATTCATGATTCAATTCATGATTCATGATTCAATTCATGATTCATGATTCATGATTCATGATTCAATTCATGATTCATGTTTCGATTCATGATTCATGATTCGATTTATGATTTATGATTCATGATTTAATTCATGATTCATGATTCATTTTATGATTCATGATTCGATTTATGATTTATGATTCATGATTTAATTCATGATTCATGATTCAATTGATGATTCATGATTCATGATTCAATTCATTATTCAATTCATGATTCATGATTCATGATTCAATTCATTATTCAATTCATGATTCATGATTCATGATTCAATTTATGATTCATGATTCATGATTCAATTCATGATTCAATTCATGATTCATAATTCATGATTCAATTCATGATTCATACTTCATGATTCATGATTTAATTCATGATTCATGATTCATGATTCATGATTCAATTCATTATTCAATTCATGATTCTTGATTCATGATTCAATTTATGATTCATGATTCATGATTCAATTCATGATTCATAATTCATGATTCAATTCATGATTCATACTTCATGATTCATGATTCAATTCATGATTCATGATTCAATTCATGATTCATGATTTATGATTTATGATTCAATTCATGATTCATGATTCGATTTATGATTTATGATTCATGATTCAATTGATGATTCATGATTCATGATTCAATTCATTATTCAATTCATGATTCATGATTCATGATTCAATTTATGATTCATGATTCATGATTCAATTCATGATTCAATTCATGATTCATAATTCATGATTCAATTCATGATTCATACTTCATGATTCATGATTCAATTCATGATTCATGATTCAATTCATGATTCATGATTCATGATTTATGATTCTATTCATGATTCATGATTTGATTTATGATTTATGATTCATGATTTAATTCATGATTCATAATTCATGATTCAAATCATGATTCAATTCATGATTTATGATTCATGATTTAATTCATGATTCATGATTCAATTCATGATTCATGATTCAATTCAAGATTCATGATTCAATTCATGATTCAATTCATGATTCAATTCATGATTCAATTCGTGATTCATGATTCAATTCATGATTCAATTCATGATTCATGATTTGATTAATGATTTATATTCAATTCATGATTCAATTCATGATTCATGATTCGATTCATGATTCATGATTCATGATTCAATTCATGATTCATGATTCATGATTCGATTCATGATTCATGATTCAATTCATGATTCATGTTTCATGATTAAATTCATGATTCATTATTCATGATTCAATTTATGATTCGTGATTCATGATTCATGATTCAATTCATGATTCATGATTCAATTCATGATTCATGATTCATGATTCAATTCATGATTCAATTCATGATTCATAATTCATGATTCAATTCATGATTCATACTTCATGATTCATGATTCAATTCATGATTCATGATTCATGATTCAATTCATGATTCATGATTCATGATTCAATTCATGATTCATGATTCGATTCATGATTCATGATTTGATTTATGATTTATGATTCATGATTTAATTCATGATTCATGATCCAATTGATGATTCATGATTCAATTCATGATTCAATTCATGATTTATGATTCATGATTTAATTCATGATTCATTATTCATGATTCAATTCATGATTCATGATTCATGATTCATGATTCAATTCATGATTAAATTCATGATTCATGATTAATGATTCAATTCATGATTCATGATTCAATTCATGATTCATAATTCATGATTCATGATTCAATTCATGATTCATGATTCAATTCAAGATTCATGATTCATGATTCATGATTCAATTCATGATTCATGATTCATGATTCAATTCATGATTCATGATTCAATTCAAGATTTATGATTCATGATTCATGATTCAATTCATGATTCATGATTCAATTCATAATTCATGATTCATGATTCAATTCATGATTCAATTCATGATTCAATTCATGATTCATGATTCAATTCATGATTCAATTCATGATTCATGATTTGATTAATGATTTATATTCAATTCATGATTCAATTCATGATTCATGATTCGATTCATGATTCATGATTCATGATTCAATTCATGATTCATGATTCGATTCATGATTCATGATTCAATTCATGATTCTTGATTCATGATTCGATTCATGATTCATGACTCAATTCATGATTCATGTTTCATGATTAAATTCATGATTCATGATTCATGATTCAATTAATGATTCGTGATTCATGATTCATGATTCAATTCATGATTCATGATTCATGATTCAATTAATGATTCAATTCATGATTCATAATTCATGATTTAATTCAAGATTCATACTTCATGATTCATGATTCATTTCATGATTCATGATTCATGATTCATGATTCATGATTCAATTCATGATTCATGATTCAATTCATGATTTATGATTCATGATTCATGATTCAATTCATGATTCATGATTCATGATTTGATTCATGATTCATGATTTGATTTATAATTTATGATTCATGATTTAATTCATGATTCATGATTCATGATTCAATTGATGATTCATGATTCAATTCATGATTCAATTCATGATTCATGATTCATTATTCAATTCATAATTCATGATTCATGGTTCAATTCATGATTTATGATTCATTATTCAATTCATGATTCATGATTCATGATTCAATTCATGATTCATGATTCATAATTCAATTCATGATTCATGATTCCTGATTCATGATTCATGATTCATGATTCAATTCATGATTCATGATTCATGATTCAATTCATGATTCATGATTCATTTCATGATTCATGATTCATGATTCATGATTCATGATTCAATTCATGATTCATGATTCATTTCATGATTCATGATTCATGATTCATGATTTGATTCATGATTCATGATTCATGATTCAATTCATGATTCATGATTCATGATTCAATTCATGATTCATGATTCGATTCATGATTCATGATTCGATTTATGATTTATGATTCATGATTCATGATTCAATTGATGATTCATGATTCATGATTCAATTCATTATTCAATTCATGATTCATGATTCATGATTCAATTTATGATTCATGATTTATGATTCAATTCATGATTCATGATTCAATTAATGATTTAATTCATGATTCATGATTCATAATTCATGATTCATGATTCATGATTCAATTCATGATTCATGATTTATGATTTAATGCATGATTCAATTCATGATTCATGATTCATGATTCAATTCATGATTCATGATTCATGATTAATGATTCATGATTCAATTCATGATTCGATTCCTGATTAAAATCATGATTCAAGATTCAATTCATGATTCTTGATTCATGATTCATGATTCAATTCATGATTCATGATTCATGATTCATGATTCATGTTTCATGATTTAATTCATGATTCATGATTTATGATTCAATGCATGATTCAATTCATGATTCATGATTCATGATTCATGATTCAATTCATGATTCATGATTCATGATTCATGATTCATGATTCAATTCATGATTTGATTCCTGATTAAAATCATGATTCAAGATTCAATTCATGATTCATGATTCATGATTCAAGATTCAATTCATGATTCATGATTCATGATTCAAGATTCAATTCATGATTCATGAATTATGATTCAATTCATGATTCAATTTGTGATTCATGATTCAATCATGATTCAATTCATGATTCATGATTTAATTATGATTTATGACTCAATTCATGATTTCAATTCATGATTCATGATTCGATTCATGATTCATGATTTATGATTCAATTCATGATTCATGATTTATGATTCGATTCATGATTCATAATTCAATTCATGATTCATGTTTCATGATTAAATTAATAATTCATGATTCATGATTCAATTTATGATTCGTGATTCATGATTCATGATTCAATTCATGATTCATGATTCAATTCATGATTCAATTCATGATTCATAATTCATGATTCATGATTCAATTCATGATTCATAAGTTTATGATTCATGATTCAATTCATGATTCATGATTCATGATTTAATTTATGATTCATAATTCATGATTCATGATTCGATTCATGATTCATGATTCATGATTCAATTCATGATTCATGATTTCATGATTCATGATTCAATTCATGATTCTTGATTCATGATTCAAATTCATGATTCAATTTATGATTCATGATTCAATTCATGATTCAATTAATGATTCATGATTTGATTAATGATTCATGATTCAATTCATGATTCAATTCATGATTCATGATTAATGATTTATGATTCATGATTCAATTCATGATTCATATTTCATGATTTAATGTTTCAATTCATGATTCATGATTCAATTCATGATTCAATTCATGATTCATGATTCAATTCATGATTCATGATTCATGATTCAATTCATGATTCAATTCATGATTCATGATTTGATTAATGATTTATATTCAATTCATGATTCAATTCATGATTCATGATTCGATTCATGATTCATGATTCATGATTCAATTCATGATTCATGATTCATGATTCAATTCATGATTCATGATTTGATTCATGATTCATGATTCAATTCATGATTCATGATTCGATTCATGATTCATGATTCATGATTCAATTCATGATTCATGATTCATGATTCAATTCATGATTCATGATTTGATTCATGATTCATGATTCAATTCATGATTCATGTTTCATTATTAAATTCATGATTCATTATTCATGATTCAATTTATGATTCGTGATTCATGATTCATGATTCAATTCATGATTCATGATTCAATTCATTATTCAATTCATGATTCATAATTCATGATTCAATTCATGATTCAATTCATGATTCATGATTAATGATTTATGATTCATGATTCAATTCATGATTCATATTTCATGATTTATGTTTCAATTCATGATTCATGATTCAATTCATGATTCTATTCATGATTCATGATTCAATTCATGATTTCATGATTCAATTCATGATTCATGATTCATGATTCAATTCATGATTCAATTCATGATTCATGATTTGATTAATGATTTATATTCAATTCATGATTCATTCATGATTCATGATTCAATTCATGATTCATGATTCATGATTCAATTCATGATTCATGATTTGATTCATGATTCATGATTCAATTCATGATTCATGTAGTTCATTATTAAATTCATGATTCATTATTCATGATTCAATTTATGATTCGTGATTCATGATTCATGATTCAATTCATGATCATGATTCAATTCATTATTCAATTCATGATTCATAATTCATGATTCAATTCATGATTCATACTTCATGATTCATGATTCAATTCATGATTCATGATTCATTTCATGATTCATGATTCATGATTCAATTCATGATTCATGATTCATGATTCAATTCATGATTCATGATTCATGATTCATGATTCAATTCATGATTCATGATTTGATTCATGATTCATGATTTGATTTATGATTTATGATTCATGATTTAATTCATGATTCATGATCATGATTCAATTGATGATTCATGATTTAATTCATGATTCAAAGATTCATGATTCAATTCATGATTCAAATTTGTGATTCATGATTCAATTCATGATTCAATTCATGATTCATGATTCGATTCATGATTCATGATTTATGATTCAATTCATGATTCATGATTTATGATTCGATTCATGATTCATAATTCAATTCATGATTCATGTTTCATGATTAAATTAATAATTCATGATTCATGATTCAATTTATGATTTGTGATTCATGATTCATGATTCAATTCATGATTCATGATTCATGATTCAATTCATGATTCAATTCATGATTCATAATTCATGATTCATGATTCAATTCATGATTCATAATTTATGATTCATGATTCAATTCATGATTCATGATTTAATTTAA
>NW_027446653.1:0-49333 GCF_038048845.1 Mixophyes fleayi | reverse complement strand
TTTTTGCGATTTCTCCTGCTCAGAAAGACTTAGAAAGTTGATAATTGTGGGCAATGTTAGAACTGTCATGAGAAACAAGAATTATGTAAAAGAATTGATGTAAGTCATTGTTTCCAAGAGAAAGGGAGACCGGAGTGTAAAAAAGCCTTGTTTTTGGACTGCAATGAAGAAATGACTGTTTTGCGATTTCTCCTGCTCAGAAAGACTTAGAAAGTTGATAATTGTGGGCAATGTTAGAACTGTCATGAGAAACAAGAATTATGTAAAAGAATTGATGTAGAGTCATTGGTTTCCAAGAGAAAGGGAGACAGGAGTGTAAAAAAGTGTTGTTTTTGGACGCCAATGAAGAAATGACTGTTTTGCGATTTCTCCTGCTCAGAAATACTTAGAAAGTTGATAATTGTGGGCAATGTTAGAAATGTCATGAGAAAACAAGAATTATGTAAAAGAATTGATGTAAGTCATTGTTTCCAAGAGAAAGGGGAGATCGGAGTGTAAAAAAAGCGTTGTTTTTGGACGGCAATGAAGAAATTACTGTTTTGCGATTTCTCTTGCTCAGAAAGACTTAGAAAGTTGATAATTGTGGGCAATGTTAGAAATGTCATGAGAAACAAGAATTATGTAAAAGAATTGATGTAAGTCATTGTTTCCAAGAGAAAGGGAGACCGGAGTGTAAAAAAGCGTTGTTTTTGGATGACAATGAAGAAATGACTATGTTTTGCGATTTCTCCTGCTCCAGAAAGACTTAGAAAGTTGATAATTGTGGGCAATGTTAGAAATGTCATGAGAAACAAGAATTATGTAAAAAAATTGATGTAAGTCATTGTTTCCAAGAGAAAGGGAGACCGGAGTGTAAAAAAGCGTTGTTTTTGGACGGCAATGAAGAAATGACTGTTTTGCGATTTCTCTTGCTCAGAAAGACTTAGAAAGTTGATAATTGTGGGCAATGTTAGAAATGTCATGAGAAACAAGAATTATGTAAAAGAATTGATGTAAGTCATTGTTTCCAAGAGAAAGGGAGACAGGAGTGTAAAAAAGCGTTGTTTTTGGACGGCAATGAAGAAATGACTATGTTTTGCGATTTCTCCTGCTCAGAAAGACTTAGAAAGTTGATAATTGTGGGCAATGTAAGAAATGTCATGAGAAACAAGAATTATGTAAAAGAATTGATGTAAGTCATTGTTTCCAAGAGAAAGGGAGACCGGAGTGTAAAAAAGCGTTGTTTTTGGACGGCAATGAAGAAATGACTGTTTTTGCGATTTCTCTTGCTCAGAAAGACTTAGAAAGTTGATAATTGTGGGCAATGTTAGAAATGTCATGAGAAACAAGAATTATTTAAAAAGAATTGATGTAAGTCATTGTTTCCAAGAGAAAGGGAGACAGGAGTGTAAAAAAAGCGTTGTTTTTGGACGGCAATGAAGAAATGACTATGTTTTGCGATTATTCCTGCTCAGAAAGACTTAGAAAGTTGATAATTGTGGGCAATGTTAGAAATGTCATGAGAAACAAGAATTATGTAAAAGAATTGATGTAAGTCATTGTTTCCAAGAGAAAGGGAGACCGGAGTGTAAAAAAGCGTTGTTTTTGGACGACAATGAAGAAATGACTATGTTTTGCGATTTCTCCTGCTCAGAAAGACTTAGAAAGTTGATAATTGTGGGCAATGTTAGAAATGTCATGAGAAACAAGAATTATGTAAAAAAATTGATGTAAGTCATTGTTTCCAAGAGAAAGGGAGACCGGAGTGTAAAAAAGCGTTGTTTTTGGACGGCAATGAAGAAATGACTGTTTTGCGATTTCTCTTGCTCAGAAAGACTTAGAAAGTTGATAATTGTGGGCAATGTTAGAAATGTCATGAGAAACAAGAATTATTTAAAAGAATTGATGTAAGTCATTGTTTCCAAGAGAAAGGGAGACAGGAGTGTAAAAAAGCGTTGTTTTTGGACGGCAATGAAGAAATGACTATGTTTTGCGATTATTCCTGCTCAGAAAGACTTAGAAAGTTGATAATTGTGGGCAATGTTAGAAATGTCATGAGAAACAAGAATTATGTAAAAGAATTGATGTAAGTCATTGTTTCCAAGAGAAAGGGAGACCGGAGTGTAAAAAAGCGTTGTTTTTGGACGACAATGAAGAAATGACTATGTTTTGCGATTTCTCCTGCTCAGAAAGACTTAGAAAGTTGATAATTGTGGGCAATGTTAGAAATGTCATGAGAAACAAGAATTATGTAAAAAAATTGATGTAAGTCATTGTTTCCAAGAGAAAGGGAGATCGGAGTGTAAAAAAGCGTTGTTTTTGGACGGCAATGAAGAAATGACTGTTTTGCGATTTCTCTTGCTCAGAAAGACTTAGAAAGTTGATAATTGTGGGCAATGTTAGAAATGTCATGAGAAACAAGAATTATGTAAAAGAATTGATGTAAGTCATTGTTTCCAAGAGAAAGGGAGACCGGAGTGTAAAAAAGCGTTGTTTTTGGACGGCAATGAAGAAATGACTATGTTTTTGCGATTTCTCCTGCTCAGAAAGACTTAGAAAGTTGATAATTGTGGGCAATGTTAGAAATGTCATGAGAAACAAGAATTATGTAAAAGAATTGATGTAAGTCATTGTTTCCAAGAGAAAGGGAGACAGGAGTGTAAAAAAGCGTTGTTTTTGGACGGCAATGAAGAAATGACTATGTTTTGCGATTTCTCCTGCTCAGAAAGACTTAGAAAGTTGATAATTGTGGGCAATGTAAGAAATGTCATGAGAAACAAGAATTATGTAAAATAATTGATGTAAGTCATTGTTTCCAAGAGAAAGGGAGACCGGAGTGTAAAAAAGCGTTGTTTTTGGACGGCAATGAAGAAATGACTATGTTTTGCGATTTCTCCTGCTCAGAAAGACTTAGAAAGTTGATAATTGTGGGCAATGTTAGAACTGTCATGAGAAACAAGAATTATGTAAAAGAATTGATGTAAGTCATTGTTTCCAAGAGAAAGGGAGACCGGAGTGTAAAAAAGCCTTGTTTTTGGACGGCAATGAAGAAATGACTGTTTTGCGATTTCTCCTGCTCAGAAAGACTTAGAAAGTTGATAATTGTGGGCAATGTTAGAACTGTCATGAGAAACAAGAATTATGTAAAAGAATTGATGTAAGTCATTGTTTCCAAGAGAAAGGGAGACAGGAGTGTAAAAAAGCGTTGTTTTTGGACGCCAATGAAGAAATGACTGTTTTGCGATTTCTCCTGCTCAGAAAGACTTAGAAAGTTGATAATTGTGGGCAATGTTAGAAATGTCATGAGAAACAAGAATTATGTAAAAGAATTGATGTAAGTCATTGTTTCCAAGAGAAAGGGAGATCGGAGTGTAAAAAAGCGTTGTTTTTGGACGGCAATGAAGAATTGACTGTTTTGCGATTTCTCTTGCTCAGAAAGACTTAGAAAAGTTGATAATTGTGGGCAATGTTAGAAATGTCATGAGAAACAAGAATTATGTAAAAGAATTGATGTAAGTCATTGTTTCCAAGAGAAAGGGAGACCGGAGTGTAAAAAAGCGTTGTTTTTGGACGGCAATGAAGAAATGACTATGTTTTGCGATTTCTCCTGCTCAGAAAGACTTAGAAAGTTGATAATTGTGGGCAATGTTAGAAATGTCATGAGAAACAAGAATTATGTAAAAGAATTGATGTAAGTCATTGTTTCCAAGAGAAAGGGAGACAGGAGTGTAAAAAAGCGTTGTTTTTGGACGGCAATGAAGAAATGACTATGTTTTGCGATTTCTCCTGCTCAGAAAGACTTAGAAAGTTGATAATTGTGGGCAATGTAAGAAATGTCATGAGAAACAAGAATTATGTAATAATAATTGATGTAAGTCATTGTTTCCAAGAGAAAGGGAGACCGGAGTGTAAAAAAAGCGTTGTTTTTGGACGGCAATGAAGAAATGACTATGTTTTGCGATTTCTCCTGCTCAGAAAGACTTAGAAAGTTGATAATTGTGGGCAATAATAGAAATGTCATGAGAAACAAGAATTATGTAAAAAAATTGATGTAAGTCATTGTTTCCAAGAGAAAGGGAGACCGGAGTGTAAAAAAAAGCGTTGTTTTTGGACGGCAATGAAGAAATGACTGTTTTGCGATTTCTCCTGCTCAGAAAGACTTAGAAAGTTGATAATTGTGGGCAATGTTAGAAATGTCATGAGAAACAAGAATTATGTAAAAGAATTGATGTAAGTCATTGTTTCCAAGAGAAAGGGAGACCGGAGTGTAAAAAAGCGTTGTTTTTGGACGGCAATGAAGAAATGACTATGTTTTGCGATTTCTCCTGCTCAGAAAGACTTAGAAAGTTGATAATTGTGGGAAATGTTAGAAATGTCATGAGAAACAAGAATTATGTAAAAGAATTGATGTAAGTCATTGTTTCCAAGAGAAAGGGAGACCGGAGTGTAAAAAAAGCGTTGTTTTTGGACGGCAATGAAGAAATGACTGTTTTGCGATTTCTCCTGCTCAGAAAGACTTAGAAAGTTGATAATTGTGGGCAATGTTAGAAATGTCATGAGAAACAAGAATTATGTAAAAGAATTGATGTAAGTCATTGTTTCCAAGAGAAAGGGAGACCGGAGTGTAAAAAAGCGTTGTTTTTGGACGGCAATGAAGAAATGACTATGTTTTGCGATTTCTCCTGCTCAAAAACACTTAGAAAGTTGATAATTGTGGGCAATGTTAGAAATGTCATGAGAAACAAGAATTATGTAAAAAAATTGATGTAAGTCATTGTTTCCAAGAGAAAGGGAGACCGGAGTGTAAAAAAAGCGTTGTTTTTGGACGGCAATGAAGAAATGACTGTTTTGCGATTTCTCCTGCTCAGAAAGACTTAGAAAGTTGATAATTGTGGGCAATGTTAGAAATGTCATGAGAAACAAGAATTATGTAAAAGAATTGATGTAAGTCATTGTTTCCAAGAGAAAGGGAGACCGGAGTGTAAAAAAGCGTTGTTTTTGGACGGCAATGAAGAAATGACTATGTTTTGCGATTTCTCCTGCTCAGAAAGACTTAGAAAGTTGATAATTGTGGGAAATGTTAGAAATGTCATGAGAAACAAGAATTATGTAAAAGAATTGATGTAAGTCATTGTTTCCAAGAGAAAGGGAGACCGGAGTGTAAAAAAGCGTTGTTTTTGGACGGCAATGAAGAAATGACTGTTTTGCGATTTCTCCTGCTCAGAAAGACTTAGAAAGTTGATAATTGTGGGCAATGTTAGAAATGTCATGAGAAACAAGAATTATGTAAAAGAATTGATGTAAGTCATTGTTTCCAAGAGAAAGGGAGACCGGAGTGTAAAAAAGCGTTGTTTTTGGACGGCAATGAAGAAATGACTATGTTTTGCGATTTCTCCTGCTCAGAAAGACTTAGAAAGTTGATAATTGTGGGCAATGTTAGAAATGTCATGAGAAACAAGAATTATGTAAAAAAATTGATGTAAGTCATTGTTTCCAAGAGAAAGGGAGACCGGAGTGTAAAAAAGCGTTGTTTTTGGACGGCAATGAAGAAATGACTATGTTTTGCGATTTCTCCTGCTCAGAAAGACTTAGAAAGTTGATAATTGTGGAAATGTTAGAAATGTCATGAGAAACAAGAATTATGTAAAAGAATTGATGTAAGTCATTGTTTCCAAGAGAAAGGGAGACCGGAGTGTAAAAAAGCGTTGTTTTTGGACGGCAATGAAGAAATGACTGTTTTGCGATTTCTCCTGCTCAGAAAGACTTAGAAAGTTGATAATTGTGGGCAATGTTAGAAATGTCATGAGAAACAAGAATTATGTAAAAGAATTGATGTAAGTCATTGTTTCCAAGAGAAAGGGAGACCGGAGTGTAAAAAAGGGTTGTTTTTGGACGGCAATGAAGAAATGACTATGTTTTGCGATTTCTCCTGCTCAGAAAGACTTAGAAAGTTGATAATTGTGGGCAATGTTAGAAATGTCATGAGAAACAAGAATTATGTAAAAAAATTGATGTAAGTCATTGTTTCCAAGAGAAAGGGAGACCGGAGTGTAAAAAAGCGTTGTTTTTGGACGGCAATGAAGAAATGACTATTTTGCGATTTCTCTTGCTCAGAAAGACTTAGAAAGTTGATAATTGTGGGCAATGTTAGAAATGTCATGAGAAACAAGAATTATGTAAAAGAATTGATGTAAGTCATTGTTTCCAAGAGAAAGGGAGACAGGAGTGTAAAAAAGCGTTGTTTTTGGACGGCAATGAAGAAATGACTATGTTTTGCGATTTCTCCTGCTCAGAAAGACTTAGAAAGTTGATAATTGTGGGCAATGTTAGAACTGTCATGAGAAACAAGAATTATGTAAAAGAATTGATGTAAGTCATTGTTTCCAAGAGAAAGGGAGACAGGAGTGTAAAAAAGTGTTGTTTTTGGACGCCAATGAAGAAATGACTGTTTTGCGATTTCTCCTGCTCAGAAATACTTAGAAAGTTGATAATTGTGGGCAATGTTAGAAATGTCATGAGAAACAAGAATTATGTAAAAGAATTGATGTAAGTCATTGTTTCCAAGAGAAAGGGAGATCGGAGTGTAAAAAAAGCGTTGTTTTTGGACGGCAATGAAGAAATTACTGTTTTGCGATTTCTCTTGCTCAGAAAGACTTAGAAAGTTGATAATTGTGGGCAATGTTAGAAATGTCATGAGAAACAAGAATTATGTAAAAGAATTGATGTAAGTCATTGTTTCCAAGAGAAAGGGAGACCGGAGTGTAAAAAAGCGTTGTTTTTGGATGACAATGAAGAAATGACTATGTTTTGCGATTGTCTCCTGCTCAGAAAGACTTAGAAAGTTGATAATTGTGGGCAATGTTAGAAATGTCATGAGAAACAAGAATTATGTAAAAAAAATTGATGTAAGTCATTGTTTCCAAGAGAAAGGGAGACCGGAGTGTAAAAAAGCGTTGTTTTTGGACGGCAATGAAGAAATGACTGTTTTGCGATTTCTCTTGCTCAGAAAGACTTAGAAAGTTGATAATTGTGGGCAATGTTAGAAATGTCATGAGAAACAAGAATTATGTAAAAGAATTGATGTAAGTCATTGTTTCCAAGAGAAAGGGAGACAGGAGTGTAAAAAAGCGTTGTTTTTGGACGGCAATGAAGAAATGACTATGTTTGCGATTTCTCCTGCTCAGAAAGACTTAGAAAGTTGATAATTGTGGGCAATGTAAGAAATGTCATGAGAAACAAGAATTATGTAAAAGAATTGATGTAAGTCATTGTTTCCAAGAGAAAGGGAGACCGGAGTGTAAAAAAGCGTTGTTTTTGGACGGCAATGAAGAAATGACTGTTTTGCGATTTCTCTTGCTCAGAAAGACTTAGAAAGTTGATAATTGTGGGCAATGTTAGAAATGTCATGAGAAACAAGAATTATTTAAAAGAATTGATGTAAGTCATTGTTTCCAAGACGAAAGGGAGACAGGAGTGTAAAAAAGCGTTGTTTTTGGACGGCAATGAAGAAATGACTATGTTTTGCGATTATTCCTGCTCAGAAAGACTTAGAAAGTTGATAATTGTGGGCAATGTTAGAAATGTCATGAGAAACAAGAATTATGTAAAAGAATTGATGTAAGTCATTGTTTCCAAGAGAAAGGGAGACCGGAGTGTAAAAAAGCGTTGTTTTTGGACGACAATGAAGAAATGACTATGTTTTGCGATTTCTCCTGCTCAGAAAGACTTAGAAAGTTGATAATTGTGGGCAATGTTAGAAATGTCATGAGAAACAAGAATTATGTAAAAGAATTGATGTAAGTCATTGTTTCCAAGAGAAGGGAGATCGGAGTGTAAAAAAGCGGTTGTTTTTGGACGGCAATGAAGAAATGACTGTTTTGCGATTTCTCTTGCTCAGAAAGACTTAGAAAGTTGATAATTGTGGGCAATGTTAGAAATGTCATGAGAAACAAGAATTATGTAAAAGAATTGATGTAAGTCATTGTTTCCAAGAGAAAGGGAGACCGGAGTGTAAAAAAGCGTTGTTTTTGGACGGCAATGAAGAAATGACTATGTTTTGCGATTTCTCCTGCTCAGAAAGACTTAGAAAGTTGATAATTGTGGGCAATGTTAGAAATGTCATGAGAAACAAGAATTATGTAAAAGAATTGATGTAAGTCATTGTTTCCAAGAGAAAGGGAGACAGGAGTGTAAAAAAGCGTTGTTTTTGGACGGCAATGAAGAAATGACTATGTTTTGCGATTTCTCCTGCTCAGAAAGACTTAGAAAGTTGATAATTGTGGGCAATGTAAGAAATGTCATGAGAAACAAGAATTATGTAAAATAATTGACGTAAGTCATTGTTTCCAAGAGAAAGGGAGACCGGAGTGTAAAAAAGCGTTGTTTTTGGACGGCAATGAAGAAATGACTATGTTTTGCGATTTCTCCTGCTCAGAAAGACTTAGAAAGTTGATAATTGTGGGCAATGTTAGAACTGTCATGAGAAACAAGAATTATGTAAAAGAATTGATGTAAGTCATTGTTTCCAAGAGAAAGGGAGACCGGAGTGTAAAAAAGCCTTGTTTTTGGACGGCAATGAAGAAATGACTGTTTTGCGATTTCTCCTGCTCAGAAAGACTTAGAAAGTTGATAATTGTGGGCAATGTTAGAACTGTCATGAGAAACAAGAATTATGTAAAAGAATTGATGTAAGTCATTGTTTCCAAGAGAAAGGGAGACAGGAGTGTAAAAAAGCGTTGTTTTTGGACGCCAATGAAGAAATGACTGTTTTGCGATTTCTCCTGCTCAGAAAGACTTAGAAAGTTGATACATTGTGGGCAATGTTAGAAATGTCATGAGAAACAAGAATTATGTAAAAGAATTGATGTAAGTCATTGTTTCCAAGAGAAAGGGAGATCGGAGTGTAAAAAAGCGTTGTTTTTGGACGGCAATGAAGAATTGACTGTTTTGCGATTTCTCTTGCTCAGAAAGACTTAGAAAGTTGATAATTGTGGGCAATGTTAGAAATGTCATGAGAAACAAGAATTATGTAAAAGAATTGATGTAAGTCATTGTTTCCAAGAGAAAGGGAGACCGGAGTGTAAAAAAGCGTTGTTTTTGGACGGCAATGAAGAAATGACTATGTTTTGCGATTTCTCCTGCTCAGAAAGACTTAGAAAGTTGATAATTGTGGGCAATGTTAGAAATGTCATGAGAAACAAGAATTATGTAAAAGAATTGATGTAAGTCATTGTTTCCAAGAGAAAGGGAGACAGGAGTGTAAAAAAGCGTTGTTTTTGGACGGCAATGAAGAAATGACTATGTTTTGGCGATTTCTCCTGCTCAGAAAGACTTAGAAAGTTGATAATTGTGGGCAATGTAAGAAATGTCATGAGAAACAAGAATTATGTAAAATAATTGATGTAAGTCATTGTTTCCAAGAGAAAGGGAGACCGGAGTGTAAAAAAGCGTTGTTTTTGGACGGCAATGAAGAAATGACTATGTTTTGCGATTTCTCCTGCTCAGAAAGACTTAGAAAGTTGATAATTGTGGGCAATAATAGAAATGTCATGAGAAACAAGAATTATGTAAAAAAATTGATGTAAGTCATTGTTTCCAAGAGAAAGGGAGACCGGAGTGTAAAAAAAAGCGTTGTTTTTGGACGGCAATGAAGAAATGACTGTTTTGCGATTTCTCCTGCTCAGAAAGACTTAGAAAGTTGATAATTGTGGGCAATGTTAGAAATGTCATGAGAAACAAGAATTATGTAAAAGAATTGATGTAAGTCATTGTTTCCAAGAGAAAGGGAGACCGGAGTGTAAAAAAGCGTTGTTTTTGGACGGCAATGAAGAAATGACTATGTTTTGCGATTTCTCCTGCTCAGAAAGACTTAGAAAGTTGATAATTGTGGGAAATGTTAGAAATGTCATGAGAAACAAGAATTATGTAAAAGAATTGATGTAAGTCATTGTTTCCAAGAGAAAGGGAGACCGGAGTGTAAAAAAGCGTTGTTTTTGGACGGCAATGAAGAAATGACTGTTTTGCGATTTCTCCTGCTCAGAAAGACTTAGAAAGTTGATAATTGTGGGCAATGTTAGAAATGTCATGAGAAACAAGAATTATGTAAAAGAATTGATGTAAGTCATTGTTTCCAAGAGAAAGGGAGACCGGAGTGTAAAAAAGCGTTGTTTTTGGACGGCAATGAAGAAATGACTATGTTTTGCGATTTCTCCTGTTCAGAAACACTTAGAAAGTTGATAATTGTGGGCAATGTTAGAAATGTCATGAGAAACAAGAATTATGTAAAAAAAATTGATGTAAGTCATTGTTTCCAAGAGAAAGGGAGACCGAGAGTGTAAAAAAAGCGTTGTTTTTGGACGGCAATGAAGAAATGACTGTTTGCGATTTCTCCTGCTCAGAAAGACTTAGAAAGTTGATAATTGTGGGCAATGTTAGAAATGTCATGAGAAACAAGAATTATGTAAAAGAATTGATGTAAGTCATTGTTTCCAAGAGAAAGGGAGACCGGAGTGTAAAAAAGCGTTGTTTTTGGACGGCAATGAAGAAATGACTATGTTTTGCGATTTCTCCTGCTCAGAAAGACTTAGAAAGTTGATAATTGTGGGCAATGTTAGAAATGTCATGAGAAACAAGAATTATGTAAAAAAATTGATGTAAGTCATTGTTTCCAAGAGAAAGGGAGACCGGAGTGTAAAAAAGCGTTGTTTTTTGGACGGCAATGAAGAAATGACTATGTTTTGCGATTTCTCCTGCTCAGAAAGACTTAGAAAGTTGATAATTGTGGGAAATGTTAGAAATGTCATGAGAAACAAGAATTATGTAAAAGAATTGATGTAAGTCATTGTTTCCAAGAGAAAGGGAGACCGGAGTGTAAAAAAGCGTTGTTTTTGGACGGCAATGAAGAAATGACTGTTTTGCGATTTCTCCTGCTCAGAAAGACTTAGAAAGTTGATAATTGTGGGCAATGTTAGAAATGTCATGAGAAACAAGAATTATGTAAAAGAATTGATGTAAGTCATTGTTTCCAAGAGAAAGGGAGACCGGAGTGTAAAAAAGGGTTGTTTTTGGACGGCAATGAAGAAATGACTATGTTTTGCGATTTCTCCTGCTCAGAAAGACTTAGAAAGTTGATAATTGTGGGCAATGTTAGAAATGTCATGAGAAACAAGAATTATGTAAAAAAATTGATGTAAGTCATTGTTTCCAAGAGAAAGGGAGACCGGAGTGTAAAAAAGCGTTGTTTTTGGACGGCAATGAAGAAATGACTATTTTGCGATTTCTCTTGCTCAGAAAGACTTAGAAAGTTGATAATTGTGGGCAATGTTAGAAATGTCATGAGAAACAAGAATTATGTAAAAGAATTGATGTAAGTCATTGTTTCCAAGAGAAAGGGAGACAGGAGTGTAAAAAAGCGTTGTTTTTGGACGGCAATGAAGAAATGACTATGTTTTGCGATTTCTCCTGCTCAGAAAGACTTAGAAAGTTGATAATTGTGGGCAATGTTAGAACTGTCATGAGAAACAAGAATTATGTAAAAGAATTGATGTAAGTCATTGTTTCCAAGAGAAAGGGAGACCGGAGTGTAAAAAAGCCTTGTTTTTGGACTGCAATGAAGAAATGACTGTTTTGCGATTTCTCCTGCTCAGAAAGACTTAGAAAGTTGATAATTGTGGGCAATGTTAGAACTGTCATGAGAAACAAGAATTATGTAAAAGAATTGATGTAAGTCATTGTTTCCAAGAGAAAGGGAGACAGGAGTGTAAAAAAGTGTTGTTTTTGGACGCCAATGAAGAAATGACTGTTTTGCGATTTCTCCTGCTCAGAAATACTTAGAAAGTTGATAATTGTGGGCAATGTTAGAAATGTCATGAGAAACAAGAATTATGTAAAAGAATTGATGTAAGTCATTGTTTCCAAGAGAAAGGGAGATCGGAGTGTAAAAAAGCGTTGTTTTTGGACGGCAATGAAGAAATTACTGTTTTGCGATTTCTCTTGCTCAGAAAGACTTAGAAAGTTGATAATTGTGGGCAATGTTAGAAATGTCATGAGAAACAAGAATTATGTAAAAGAATTGATGTAAGTCATTGTTTCCAAGAGAAAGGGAGACCGGAGTGTAAAAAAGCGTTGTTTTTGGATGACAATGAAGAAATGACTATGTTTTGCGATTTCTCCTGCTCAGAAAGACTTAGAAAGTTGATAATTGTGGGCAATGTTAGAAATGTCATGAGAAACAAGAATTATGTAAAAAAATTGATGTAAGTCATTGTTTCCAAGAGAAAGGGAGACCGGAGTGTAAAAAAGCGTTGTTTTTGGACGGCAATGAAGAAATGACTGTTTTGCGATTTCTCTTGCTCAGAAAGACTTAGAAAGTTGATAATTGTGGGCAATGTTAGAAATGTCATGAGAAACAAGAATTATGTAAAAGAATTGATGTAAGTCATTGTTTCCAAGAGAAAGGGAGACAGGAGTGTAAAAAAGCGTTGTTTTTGGACGGCAATGAAGAAATGACTATGTTTTGCGATTTCTCCTGCTCAGAAAGACTTAGAAAGTTGATAATTGTGGGCAATGTAAGAAATGTCATGAGAAACAAGAATTATGTAAAAGAATTGATGTAAGTCATTGTTTCCAAGAGAAAGGGAGACCGGAGTGTAAAAAAGCGTTGTTTTTGGACGGCAATGAAGAAATGACTGTTTTGCGATTTCTCTTGCTCAGAAAGACTTAGAAAGTTGATAATTGTGGGCAATGTTAGAAATGTCATGAGAAACAAGAATTATTTAAAAGAATTGATGTAAGTCATTGTTTCCAAGAGAAAGGGAGACAGGAGTGTAAAAAAGCGTTGTTTTTGGACGGCAATGAAGAAATGACTATGTTTTGCGATTATTCCTGCTCAGAAAGACTTAGAAAGTTGATAATTGTGGGCAATGTTAGAAATGTCATGAGAAACAAGAATTATGTAAAAGAATTGATGTAAGTCATTGTTTCCAAGAGAAAGGGAGACCGGAGTGTAAAAAAGCGTTGTTTTTGGACGACAATGAAGAAATGACTATGTTTTGCGATTTCTCCTGCTCAGAAAGACTTAGAAAGTTGATAATTGTGGGCAATGTTAGAAATGTCATGAGAAACAAGAATTATGTAAAAAAATTGATGTAAGTCATTGTTTCCAAGAGAAAGGGAGACCGGAGTGTAAAAAAGCGTTGTTTTTGGACGGCAATGAAGAAATGACTGTTTTGCGATTTCTCTTGCTCAGAAAGACTTAGAAAGTTGATAATTGTGGGCAATGTTAGAAATGTCATGAGAAACAAGAATTATTTAAAAGAATTGATGTAAGTCATTGTTTCCAAGAGAAAGGGAGACAGGAGTGTAAAAAAGCGTTGTTTTTGGACGGCAATGAAGAAATGACTATGTTTTGCGATTATTCCTGCTCAGAAAGACTTAGAAAGTTGATAATTGTGGGCAATGTTAGAAATGTCATGAGAAACAAGAATTATGTAAAAGAATTGATGTAAGTCATTGTTTCCAAGAGAAAGGGAGACCGGAGTGTAAAAAAGCGTTGTTTTTGGACGACAATGAAGAAATGACTATGTTTTGCGATTTCTCCTGCTCAGAAAGACTTAGAAAGTTGATAATTGTGGGCAATGTTAGAAATGTCATGAGAAACAAGAATTATGTAAAAAAATTGATGTAAGTCATTGTTTCCAAGAGAAAGGGAGATCGGAGTGTAAAAAAGCGTTGTTTTTGGACGGCAATGAAGAAATGACTGTTTTGCGATTTCTCTTGCTCAGAAAGACTTAGAAAGTTGATAATTGTGGGCAATGTTAGAAATGTCATGAGAAACAAGAATTATGTAAAAGAATTGATGTAAGTCATTGTTTCCAAGAGAAAGGGAGACCGGAGTGTAAAAAAGCGTTGTTTTTGGACGGCAATGAAGAAATGACTATGTTTTGCGATTTCTCCTGCTCAGAAAGACTTAGAAAGTTGATAATTGTGGGCAATGTTAGAAATGTCATGAGAAACAAGAATTATGTAAAAGAATTGATGTAAGTCATTGTTTCCAAGAGAAAGGGAGACAGGAGTGTAAAAAAGCGTTGTTTTTGGACGGCAATGAAGAAATGACTATGTTTTGCGATTTCTCCTGCTCAGAAAGACTTAGAAAGTTGATAATTGTGGGCAATGTAAGAAATGTCATGAGAAACAAGAATTATGTAAAATAATTGATGTAAGTCATTGTTTCCAAGAGAAAGGGAGACCGGAGTGTAAAAAAGCGTTGTTTTTGGACGGCAATGAAGAAATGACTATGTTTTGCGATTTCTCCTGCTCAGAAAGACTTAGAAAGTTGATAATTGTGGGCAATGTTAGAACTGTCATGAGAAACAAGAATTATGTAAAAGAATTGATGTAAGTCATTGTTTCCAAGAGAAAGGGAGACCGGAGTGTAAAAAAGCCTTGTTTTTGGACGGCAATGAAGAAATGACTGTTTTGCGATTTCTCCTGCTCAGAAAGACTTAGAAAGTTGATAATTGTGGGCAATGTTAGAACTGTCATGAGAAACAAGAATTATGTAAAAGAATTGATGTAAGTCATTGTTTCCAAGAGAAAGGGAGACAGGAGTGTAAAAAAGCGTTGTTTTTGGACGCCAATGAAGAAATGACTGTTTTGCGATTTCTCCTGCTCAGAAAGACTTAGAAAGTTGATAATTGTGGGCAATGTTAGAAATGTCATGAGAAACAAGAATTATGTAAAAGAATTGATGTAAGTCATTGTTTCCAAGAGAAAGGGAGATCGGAGTGTAAAAAAGCGTTGTTTTTGGACGGCAATGAAGAATTGACTGTTTTGCGATTTCTCTTGCTCAGAAAGACTTAGAAAGTTGATAATTGTGGGCAATGTTAGAAATGTCATGAGAAACAAGAATTATGTAAAAGAATTGATGTAAGTCATTGTTTCCAAGAGAAAGGGAGACCGGAGTGTAAAAAAGCGTTGTTTTTGGACGGCAATGAAGAAATGACTATGTTTTGCGATTTCTCCTGCTCAGAAAGACTTAGAAAGTTGATAATTGTGGGCAATGTTAGAAATGTCATGAGAAACAAGAATTATGTAAAAGAATTGATGTAAGTCATTGTTTCCAAGAGAAAGGGAGACAGGAGTGTAAAAAAGCGTTGTTTTTGGACGGCAATGAAGAAATGACTATGTTTTGCGATTTCTCCTGCTCAGAAAGACTTAGAAAGTTGATAATTGTGGGCAATGTAAGAAATGTCATGAGAAACAAGAATTATGTAAAATAATTGATGTAAGTCATTGTTTCCAAGAGAAAGGGAGACCGGAGTGTAAAAAAGCGTTGTTTTTGGACGGCAATGAAGAAATGACTATGTTTTGCGATTTCTCCTGCTCAGAAAGACTTAGAAAGTTGATAATTGTGGGCAATAATAGAAATGTCATGAGAAACAAGAATTATGTAAAAAAATTGATGTAAGTCATTGTTTCCAAGAGAAAGGGAGACCGGAGTGTAAAAAAAGCGTTGTTTTTGGACGGCAATGAAGAAATGACTGTTTTGCGATTTCTCCTGCTCAGAAAGACTTAGAAAGTTGATAATTGTGGGCAATGTTAGAAATGTCATGAGAAACAAGAATTATGTAAAAGAATTGATGTAAGTCATTGTTTCCAAGAGAAAGGGAGACCGGAGTGTAAAAAAGCGTTGTTTTTGGACGGCAATGAAGAAATGACTATGTTTTGCGATTTCTCCTGCTCAGAAAGACTTAGAAAGTTGATAATTGTGGGAAATGTTAGAAATGTCATGAGAAACAAGAATTATGTAAAAGAATTGATGTAAGTCATTGTTTCCAAGAGAAAGGGAGACCGGAGTGTAAAAAAGCGTTGTTTTTGGACGGCAATGAAGAAATGACTGTTTTGCGATTTCTCCTGCTCAGAAAGACTTAGAAAGTTGATAATTGTGGGCAATGTTAGAAATGTCATGAGAAACAAGAATTATGTAAAAGAATTGATGTAAGTCATTGTTTCCAAGAGAAAGGGAGACCGGAGTGTAAAAAAGCGTTGTTTTTGGACGGCAATGAAGAAATGACTATGTTTTGCGATTTCTCCTGCTCAAAAACACTTAGAAAGTTGATAATTGTGGGCAATGTTAGAAATGTCATGAGAAACAAGAATTATGTAAAAAAATTGATGTAAGTCATTGTTTCCAAGAGAAAGGGAGACCGGAGTGTAAAAAAAGCGTTGTTTTTGGACGGCAATGAAGAAATGACTGTTTTGCGATTTCTCCTGCTCAGAAAGACTTAGAAAGTTGATAATTGTGGGCAATGTTAGAAATGTCATGAGAAACAAGAATTATGTAAAAGAATTGATGTAAGTCATTGTTTCCAAGAGAAAGGGAGACCGGAGTGTAAAAAAGCGTTGTTTTTGGACGGCAATGAAGAAATGACTATGTTTTGCGATTTCTCCTGCTCAGAAAGACTTAGAAAGTTGATAATTGTGGGAAATGTTAGAAATGTCATGAGAAACAAGAATTATGTAAAAGAATTGATGTAAGTCATTGTTTCCAAGAGAAAGGGAGACCGGAGTGTAAAAAAGCGTTGTTTTTGGACGGCAATGAAGAAATGACTGTTTTGCGATTTCTCCTGCTCAGAAAGACTTAGAAAGTTGATAATTGTGGGCAATGTTAGAAATGTCATGAGAAACAAGAATTATGTAAAAGAATTGATGTAAGTCATTGTTTCCAAGAGAAAGGGAGACCGGAGTGTAAAAAAGCGTTGTTTTTGGACGGCAATGAAGAAATGACTATGTTTTGCGATTTCTCCTGCTCAGAAAGACTTAGAAAGTTGATAATTGTGGGCAATGTTAGAAATGTCATGAGAAACAAGAATTATGTAAAAAAATTGATGTAAGTCATTGTTTCCAAGAGAAAGGGAGACCGGAGTGTAAAAAAGCGTTGTTTTTGGACGGCAATGAAGAAATGACTATGTTTTGCGATTTCTCCTGCTCAGAAAGACTTAGAAAGTTGATAATTGTGGGAAATGTTAGAAATGTCATGAGAAACAAGAATTATGTAAAAGAATTGATGTAAGTCATTGTTTCCAAGAGAAAGGGAGACCGGAGTGTAAAAAAGCGTTGTTTTTGGACGGCAATGAAGAAATGACTGTTTTGCGATTTCTCCTGCTCAGAAAGACTTAGAAAGTTGATAATTGTGGGCAATGTTAGAAATGTCATGAGAAACAAGAATTATGTAAAAGAATTGATGTAAGTCATTGTTTCCAAGAGAAAGGGAGACCGGAGTGTAAAAAAGGGTTGTTTTTGGACGGCAATGAAGAAATGACTATGTTTTGCGATTTCTCCTGCTCAGAAAGACTTAGAAAGTTGATAATTGTGGGCAATGTTAGAAATGTCATGAGAAACAAGAATTATGTAAAAAAATTGATGTAAGTCATTGTTTCCAAGAGAAAGGGAGACCGGAGTGTAAAAAAGCGTTGTTTTTGGACGGCAATGAAGAAATGACTATTTTGCGATTTCTCTTGCTCAGAAAGACTTAGAAAGTTGATAATTGTGGGCAATGTTAGAAATGTCATGAGAAACAAGAATTATGTAAAAGAATTGATGTAAGTCATTGTTTCCAAGAGAAAGGGAGACAGGAGTGTAAAAAAGCGTTGTTTTTGGACGGCAATGAAGAAATGACTATGTTTTGCGATTTCTCCTGCTCAGAAAGACTTAGAAAGTTGATAATTGTGGGCAATGTTAGAACTGTCATGAGAAACAAGAATTATGTAAAAGAATTGATGTAAGTCATTGTTTCCAAGAGAAAGGGAGACAGGAGTGTAAAAAAGTGTTGTTTTTGGACGCCAATGAAGAAATGACTGTTTTGCGATTTCTCCTGCTCAGAAATACTTAGAAAGTTGATAATTGTGGGCAATGTTAGAAATGTCATGAGAAACAAGAATTATGTAAAAGAATTGATGTAAGTCATTGTTTCCAAGAGAAAGGGAGATCGGAGTGTAAAAAAGCGTTGTTTTTGGACGGCAATGAAGAAATTACTGTTTTGCGATTTCTCTTGCTCAGAAAGACTTAGAAAGTTGATAATTGTGGGCAATGTTAGAAATGTCATGAGAAACAAGAATTATGTAAAAGAATTGATGTAAGTCATTGTTTCCAAGAGAAAGGGAGACCGGAGTGTAAAAAAGCGTTGTTTTTGGATGACAATGAAGAAATGACTATGTTTTGCGATTTCTCCTGCTCAGAAAGACTTAGAAAGTTGATAATTGTGGGCAATGTTAGAAATGTCATGAGAAACAAGAATTATGTAAAAAAATTGATGTAAGTCATTGTTTCCAAGAGAAAGGGAGACCGGAGTGTAAAAAAGCGTTGTTTTTGGACGGCAATGAAGAAATGACTGTTTTGCGATTTCTCTTGCTCAGAAAGACTTAGAAAGTTGATAATTGTGGGCAATGTTAGAAATGTCATGAGAAACAAGAATTATGTAAAAGAATTGATGTAAGTCATTGTTTCCAAGAGAAAGGGAGACAGGAGTGTAAAAAAGCGTTGTTTTTGGACGGCAATGAAGAAATGACTATGTTTTGCGATTTCTCCTGCTCAGAAAGACTTAGAAAGTTGATAATTGTGGGCAATGTAAGAAATGTCATGAGAAACAAGAATTATGTAAAAGAATTGATGTAAGTCATTGTTTCCAAGAGAAAGGGAGACCGGAGTGTAAAAAAGCGTTGTTTTTGGACGGCAATGAAGAAATGACTGTTTTGCGATTTCTCTTGCTCAGAAAGACTTAGAAAGTTGATAATTGTGGGCAATGTTAGAAATGTCATGAGAAACAAGAATTATTTAAAAGAATTGATGTAAGTCATTGTTTCCAAGAGAAAGGGAGACAGGAGTGTAAAAAAGCGTTGTTTTTGGACGGCAATGAAGAAATGACTATGTTTTGCGATTATTCCTGCTCAGAAAGACTTAGAAAGTTGATAATTGTGGGCAATGTTAGAAATGTCATGAGAAACAAGAATTATGTAAAAGAATTGATGTAAGTCATTGTTTCCAAGAGAAAGGGAGACCGGAGTGTAAAAAAGCGTTGTTTTTGGACGACAATGAAGAAATGACTATGTTTTGCGATTTCTCCTGCTCAGAAAGACTTAGAAAGTTGATAATTGTGGGCAATGTTAGAAATGTCATGAGAAACAAGAATTATGTAAAAAAATTGATGTAAGTCATTGTTTCCAAGAGAAAGGGAGACAGGAGTGTAAAAAAGCGTTGTTTTTGGACGGCAATGAAGAAATGACTATGTTTTGCGATTTCTCCTGCTCAGAAAGACTTAGAAAGTTGATAATTGTGGGCAATGTAAGAAATGTCATGAGAAACAAGAATTATGTAAAATAATTGATGTAAGTCATTGTTTCCAAGAGAAAGGGAGACCGGAGTGTAAAAAAGCGTTGTTTTTGGACGGCAATGAAGAAATGACTATGTTTTGCGATTTCTCCTGCTCAGAAAGACTTAGAAAGTTGATAATTGTGGGCAATAATAGAAATGTCATGAGAAACAAGAATTATGTAAAAAAATTGATGTAAGTCATTGTTTCCAAGAGAAAGGGAGACCGGAGTGTAAAAAAAGCGTTGTTTTTGGACGGCAATGAAGAAATGACTGTTTTGCGATTTCTCCTGCTCAGAAAGACTTAGAAAGTTGATAATTGTGGGCAATGTTAGAAATGTCATGAGAAACAAGAATTATGTAAAAGAATTGATGTAAGTCATTGTTTCCAAGAGAAAGGGAGACCGGAGTGTAAAAAAGCGTTGTTTTTGGACGGCAATGAAGAAATGACTATGTTTTGCGATTTCTCCTGCTCAGAAAGACTTAGAAAGTTGATAATTGTGGGAAATGTTAGAAATGTCATGAGAAACAAGAATTATGTAAAAGAATTGATGTAAGTCATTGTTTCCAAGAGAAAGGGAGACCGGAGTGTAAAAAAGCGTTGTTTTTGGACGGCAATGAAGAAATGACTGTTTTGCGATTTCTCCTGCTCAGAAAGACTTAGAAAGTTGATAATTGTGGGCAATGTTAGAAATGTCATGAGAAACAAGAATTATGTAAAAGAATTGATGTAAGTCATTGTTTCCAAGAGAAAGGGAGACCGGAGTGTAAAAAAGCGTTGTTTTTGGACGGCAATGAAGAAATGACTATGTTTTGCGATTTCTCCTGCTCAAAAACACTTAGAAAGTTGATAATTGTGGGCAATGTTAGAAATGTCATGAGAAACAAGAATTATGTAAAAAAATTGATGTAAGTCATTGTTTCCAAGAGAAAGGGAGACCGGAGTGTAAAAAAAGCGTTGTTTTTGGACGGCAATGAAGAAATGACTGTTTTGCGATTTCTCCTGCTCAGAAAGACTTAGAAAGTTGATAATTGTGGGCAATGTTAGAAATGTCATGAGAAACAAGAATTATGTAAAAGAATTGATGTAAGTCATTGTTTCCAAGAGAAAGGGAGACCGGAGTGTAAAAAAGCGTTGTTTTTGGACGGCAATGAAGAAATGACTATGTTTTGCGATTTCTCCTGCTCAGAAAGACTTAGAAAGTTGATAATTGTGGGAAATGTTAGAAATGTCATGAGAAACAAGAATTATGTAAAAGAATTGATGTAAGTCATTGTTTCCAAGAGAAAGGGAGACCGGAGTGTAAAAAAGCGTTGTTTTTGGACGGCAATGAAGAAATGACTGTTTTGCGATTTCTCCTGCTCAGAAAGACTTAGAAAGTTGATAATTGTGGGCAATGTTAGAAATGTCATGAGAAACAAGAATTATGTAAAAGAATTGATGTAAGTCATTGTTTCCAAGAGAAAGGGAGACCGGAGTGTAAAAAAGCGTTGTTTTTGGACGGCAATGAAGAAATGACTATGTTTTGCGATTTCTCCTGCTCAGAAAGACTTAGAAAGTTGATAATTGTGGGCAATGTTAGAAATGTCATGAGAAACAAGAATTATGTAAAAAAATTGATGTAAGTCATTGTTTCCAAGAGAAAGGGAGACCGGAGTGTAAAAAAGCGTTGTTTTTGGACGGCAATGAAGAAATGACTATGTTTTGCGATTTCTCCTGCTCAGAAAGACTTAGAAAGTTGATAATTGTGGGAAATGTTAGAAATGTCATGAGAAACAAGAATTATGTAAAAGAATTGATGTAAGTCATTGTTTCCAAGAGAAAGGGAGACCGGAGTGTAAAAAAGCGTTGTTTTTGGACGGCAATGAAGAAATGACTGTTTTGCGATTTCTCCTGCTCAGAAAGACTTAGAAAGTTGATAATTGTGGGCAATGTTAGAAATGTCATGAGAAACAAGAATTATGTAAAAGAATTGATGTAAGTCATTGTTTCCAAGAGAAAGGGAGACCGGAGTGTAAAAAAGGGTTGTTTTTGGACGGCAATGAAGAAATGACTATGTTTTGCGATTTCTCCTGCTCAGAAAGACTTAGAAAGTTGATAATTGTGGGCAATGTTAGAAATGTCATGAGAAACAAGAATTATGTAAAAAAATTGATGTAAGTCATTGTTTCCAAGAGAAAGGGAGACCGGAGTGTAAAAAAGCGTTGTTTTTGGACGGCAATGAAGAAATGACTATTTTGCGATTTCTCTTGCTCAGAAAGACTTAGAAAGTTGATAATTGTGGGCAATGTTAGAAATGTCATGAGAAACAAGAATTATGTAAAAGAATTGATGTAAGTCATTGTTTCCAAGAGAAAGGGAGACAGGAGTGTAAAAAAGCGTTGTTTTTGGACGGCAATGAAGAAATGACTATGTTTTGCGATTTCTCCTGCTCAGAAAGACTTAGAAAGTTGATAATTGTGGGCAATGTTAGAACTGTCATGAGAAACAAGAATTATGTAAAAGAATTGATGTAAGTCATTGTTTCCAAGAGAAAGGGAGACAGGAGTGTAAAAAAGTGTTGTTTTTGGACGCCAATGAAGAAATGACTGTTTTGCGATTTCTCCTGCTCAGAAATACTTAGAAAGTTGATAATTGTGGGCAATGTTAGAAATGTCATGAGAAACAAGAATTATGTAAAAGAATTGATGTAAGTCATTGTTTCCAAGAGAAAGGGAGATCGGAGTGTAAAAAAGCGTTGTTTTTGGACGGCAATGAAGAAATTACTGTTTTGCGATTTCTCTTGCTCAGAAAGACTTAGAAAGTTGATAATTGTGGGCAATGTTAGAAATGTCATGAGAAACAAGAATTATGTAAAAGAATTGATGTAAGTCATTGTTTCCAAGAGAAAGGGAGACCGGAGTGTAAAAAAGCGTTGTTTTTGGATGACAATGAAGAAATGACTATGTTTTGCGATTTCTCCTGCTCAGAAAGACTTAGAAAGTTGATAATTGTGGGCAATGTTAGAAATGTCATGAGAAACAAGAATTATGTAAAAAAATTGATGTAAGTCATTGTTTCCAAGAGAAAGGGAGACCGGAGTGTAAAAAAGCGTTGTTTTTGGACGGCAATGAAGAAATGACTGTTTTGCGATTTCTCTTGCTCAGAAAGACTTAGAAAGTTGATAATTGTGGGCAATGTTAGAAATGTCATGAGAAACAAGAATTATGTAAAAGAATTGATGTAAGTCATTGTTTCCAAGAGAAAGGGAGACAGGAGTGTAAAAAAGCGTTGTTTTTGGACGGCAATGAAGAAATGACTATGTTTTGCGATTTCTCCTGCTCAGAAAGACTTAGAAAGTTGATAATTGTGGGCAATGTAAGAAATGTCATGAGAAACAAGAATTATGTAAAAGAATTGATGTAAGTCATTGTTTCCAAGAGAAAGGGAGACCGGAGTGTAAAAAAGCGTTGTTTTTGGACGGCAATGAAGAAATGACTGTTTTGCGATTTCTCTTGCTCAGAAAGACTTAGAAAGTTGATAATTGTGGGCAATGTTAGAAATGTCATGAGAAACAAGAATTATTTAAAAGAATTGATGTAAGTCATTGTTTCCAAGAGAAAGGGAGACAGGAGTGTAAAAAAGCGTTGTTTTTGGACGGCAATGAAGAAATGACTATGTTTTGCGATTATTCCTGCTCAGAAAGACTTAGAAAGTTGATAATTGTGGGCAATGTTAGAAATGTCATGAGAAACAAGAATTATGTAAAAGAATTGATGTAAGTCATTGTTTCCAAGAGAAAGGGAGACCGGAGTGTAAAAAAGCGTTGTTTTTGGACGACAATGAAGAAATGACTATGTTTTGCGATTTCTCCTGCTCAGAAAGACTTAGAAAGTTGATAATTGTGGGCAATGTTAGAAATGTCATGAGAAACAAGAATTATGTAAAAAAATTGATGTAAGTCATTGTTTCCAAGAGAAAGGGAGACAGGAGTGTAAAAAAGCGTTGTTTTTGGACGGCAATGAAGAAATGACTATGTTTTGCGATTTCTCCTGCTCAGAAAGACTTAGAAAGTTGATAATTGTGGGCAATGTAAGAAATGTCATGAGAAACAAGAATTATGTAAAATAATTGATGTAAGTCATTGTTTCCAAGAGAAAGGGAGACCGGAGTGTAAAAAAGCGTTGTTTTTGGACGGCAATGAAGAAATGACTATGTTTTGCGATTTCTCCTGCTCAGAAAGACTTAGAAAGTTGATAATTGTGGGCAATAATAGAAATGTCATGAGAAACAAGAATTATGTAAAAAAATTGATGTAAGTCATTGTTTCCAAGAGAAAGGGAGACCGGAGTGTAAAAAAAGCGTTGTTTTTGGACGGCAATGAAGAAATGACTGTTTTGCGATTTCTCCTGCTCAGAAAGACTTAGAAAGTTGATAATTGTGGGCAATGTTAGAAATGTCATGAGAAACAAGAATTATGTAAAAGAATTGATGTAAGTCATTGTTTCCAAGAGAAAGGGAGACCGGAGTGTAAAAAAGCGTTGTTTTTGGACGGCAATGAAGAAATGACTATGTTTTGCGATTTCTCCTGCTCAGAAAGACTTAGAAAGTTGATAATTGTGGGAAATGTTAGAAATGTCATGAGAAACAAGAATTATGTAAAAGAATTGATGTAAGTCATTGTTTCCAAGAGAAAGGGAGACCGGAGTGTAAAAAAGCGTTGTTTTTGGACGGCAATGAAGAAATGACTGTTTTGCGATTTCTCCTGCTCAGAAAGACTTAGAAAGTTGATAATTGTGGGCAATGTTAGAAATGTCATGAGAAACAAGAATTATGTAAAAGAATTGATGTAAGTCATTGTTTCCAAGAGAAAGGGAGACCGGAGTGTAAAAAAGCGTTGTTTTTGGACGGCAATGAAGAAATGACTATGTTTTGCGATTTCTCCTGCTCAAAAACACTTAGAAAGTTGATAATTGTGGGCAATGTTAGAAATGTCATGAGAAACAAGAATTATGTAAAAAAATTGATGTAAGTCATTGTTTCCAAGAGAAAGGGAGACCGGAGTGTAAAAAAAGCGTTGTTTTTGGACGGCAATGAAGAAATGACTGTTTTGCGATTTCTCCTGCTCAGAAAGACTTAGAAAGTTGATAATTGTGGGCAATGTTAGAAATGTCATGAGAAACAAGAATTATGTAAAAGAATTGATGTAAGTCATTGTTTCCAAGAGAAAGGGAGACCGGAGTGTAAAAAAGCGTTGTTTTTGGACGGCAATGAAGAAATGACTATGTTTTGCGATTTCTCCTGCTCAGAAAGACTTAGAAAGTTGATAATTGTGGGAAATGTTAGAAATGTCATGAGAAACAAGAATTATGTAAAAGAATTGATGTAAGTCATTGTTTCCAAGAGAAAGGGAGACCGGAGTGTAAAAAAGCGTTGTTTTTGGACGGCAATGAAGAAATGACTGTTTTGCGATTTCTCCTGCTCAGAAAGACTTAGAAAGTTGATAATTGTGGGCAATGTTAGAAATGTCATGAGAAACAAGAATTATGTAAAAGAATTGATGTAAGTCATTGTTTCCAAGAGAAAGGGAGACCGGAGTGTAAAAAAGCGTTGTTTTTGGACGGCAATGAAGAAATGACTATGTTTTGCGATTTCTCCTGCTCAGAAAGACTTAGAAAGTTGATAATTGTGGGCAATGTTAGAAATGTCATGAGAAACAAGAATTATGTAAAAAAATTGATGTAAGTCATTGTTTCCAAGAGAAAGGGAGACCGGAGTGTAAAAAAGCGTTGTTTTTGGACGGCAATGAAGAAATGACTATGTTTTGCGATTTCTCCTGCTCAGAAAGACTTAGAAAGTTGATAATTGTGGGAAATGTTAGAAATGTCATGAGAAACAAGAATTATGTAAAAGAATTGATGTAAGTCATTGTTTCCAAGAGAAAGGGAGACCGGAGTGTAAAAAAGCGTTGTTTTTGGACGGCAATGAAGAAATGACTGTTTTGCGATTTCTCCTGCTCAGAAAGACTTAGAAAGTTGATAATTGTGGGCAATGTTAGAAATGTCATGAGAAACAAGAATTATGTAAAAGAATTGATGTAAGTCATTGTTTCCAAGAGAAAGGGAGACCGGAGTGTAAAAAAGGGTTGTTTTTGGACGGCAATGAAGAAATGACTATGTTTTGCGATTTCTCCTGCTCAGAAAGACTTAGAAAGTTGATAATTGTGGGCAATGTTAGAAATGTCATGAGAAACAAGAATTATGTAAAAAAATTGATGTAAGTCATTGTTTCCAAGAGAAAGGGAGACCGGAGTGTAAAAAAGCGTTGTTTTTGGACGGCAATGAAGAAATGACTATTTTGCGATTTCTCTTGCTCAGAAAGACTTAGAAAGTTGATAATTGTGGGCAATGTTAGAAATGTCATGAGAAACAAGAATTATGTAAAAGAATTGATGTAAGTCATTGTTTCCAAGAGAAAGGGAGACAGGAGTGTAAAAAAGCGTTGTTTTTGGACGGCAATGAAGAAATGACTATGTTTTGCGATTTCTCCTGCTCAGAAAGACTTAGAAAGTTGATAATTGTGGGCAATGTTAGAACTGTCATGAGAAACAAGAATTATGTAAAAGAATTGATGTAAGTCATTGTTTCCAAGAGAAAGGGAGACAGGAGTGTAAAAAAGTGTTGTTTTTGGACGCCAATGAAGAAATGACTGTTTTGCGATTTCTCCTGCTCAGAAATACTTAGAAAGTTGATAATTGTGGGCAATGTTAGAAATGTCATGAGAAACAAGAATTATGTAAAAGAATTGATGTAAGTCATTGTTTCCAAGAGAAAGGGAGATCGGAGTGTAAAAAAGCGTTGTTTTTGGACGGCAATGAAGAAATTACTGTTTTGCGATTTCTCTTGCTCAGAAAGACTTAGAAAGTTGATAATTGTGGGCAATGTTAGAAATGTCATGAGAAACAAGAATTATGTAAAAGAATTGATGTAAGTCATTGTTTCCAAGAGAAAGGGAGACCGGAGTGTAAAAAAGCGTTGTTTTTGGATGACAATGAAGAAATGACTATGTTTTGCGATTTCTCCTGCTCAGAAAGACTTAGAAAGTTGATAATTGTGGGCAATGTTAGAAATGTCATGAGAAACAAGAATTATGTAAAAAAATTGATGTAAGTCATTGTTTCCAAGAGAAAGGGAGACCGGAGTGTAAAAAAGCGTTGTTTTTGGACGGCAATGAAGAAATGACTGTTTTGCGATTTCTCTTGCTCAGAAAGACTTAGAAAGTTGATAATTGTGGGCAATGTTAGAAATGTCATGAGAAACAAGAATTATGTAAAAGAATTGATGTAAGTCATTGTTTCCAAGAGAAAGGGAGACAGGAGTGTAAAAAAGCGTTGTTTTTGGACGGCAATGAAGAAATGACTATGTTTTGCGATTTCTCCTGCTCAGAAAGACTTAGAAAGTTGATAATTGTGGGCAATGTAAGAAATGTCATGAGAAACAAGAATTATGTAAAAGAATTGATGTAAGTCATTGTTTCCAAGAGAAAGGGAGACCGGAGTGTAAAAAAGCGTTGTTTTTGGACGGCAATGAAGAAATGACTGTTTTGCGATTTCTCTTGCTCAGAAAGACTTAGAAAGTTGATAATTGTGGGCAATGTTAGAAATGTCATGAGAAACAAGAATTATTTAAAAGAATTGATGTAAGTCATTGTTTCCAAGAGAAAGGGAGACAGGAGTGTAAAAAAGCGTTGTTTTTGGACGGCAATGAAGAAATGACTATGTTTTGCGATTTCTCCTGCTCAGAAAGACTTAGAAAGTTGATAATTGTGGGCAATGTAAGAAATGTCATGAGAAACAAGAATTATGTAAAAGAATTGATGTAAGTCATTGTTTCCAAGAGAAAGGGAGACAGGAGTGTAAAAAAGCGTTGTTTTTGGACGGCAATGAAGAAATGACTATGTTTTGCGATTTCTCCTGCTCAGAAAGACTTAGAAAGTTGATAATTGTGGGCAATGTTAGAAATGTCATGAGAAACAAGAATTATGTAAAAGAATTGATGTAAGTCATTGTTTCCAAGAGAAAGGGAGACAGGAGTGTAAAAAAGCGTTGTTTTTGGACGGCAATGAAGAAATGACTATGTTTTGCGATTTCTCCTGCTCAGAAAGACTTAGAAAGTTGATAATTGTGGGCAATGTAAGAAATGTCATGAGAAACAAGAATTATGTAAAAGAATTGATGTAAGTCATTGTTTCCAAGAGAAAGGGAGACCGGAGTGTAAAAAAGCGTTGTTTTTGGACGGCAATGAAGAAATGACTGTTTTGCGATTTCTCTTGCTCAGAAAGACTTAGAAAGTTGATAATTGTGGGCAATGTTAGAAATGTCATGAGAAACAAGAATTATTTAAAAGAATTGATGTAAGTCATTGTTTCCAAGAGAAAGGGAGACAGGAGTGTAAAAAAGCGTTGTTTTTGGACGGCAATGAAGAAATGACTATGTTTTGCGATTATTCCTGCTCAGAAAGACTTAGAAAGTTGATAATTGTGGGCAATGTTAGAAATGTCATGAGAAACAAGAATTATGTAAAAGAATTGATGTAAGTCATTGTTTCCAAGAGAAAGGGAGACCGGAGTGTAAAAAAGCGTTGTTTTTGGACGACAATGAAGAAATGACTATGTTTTGCGATTTCTCCTGCTCAGAAAGACTTAGAAAGTTGATAATTGTGGGCAATGTTAGAAATGTCATGAGAAACAAGAATTATGTAAAAAAATTGATGTAAGTCATTGTTTCCAAGAGAAAGGGAGACCGGAGTGTAAAAAAGCGTTGTTTTTGGACGGCAATGAAGAAATGACTGTTTTGCGATTTCTCTTGCTCAGAAAGACTTAGAAAGTTGATAATTGTGGGCAATGTTAGAAATGTCATGAGAAACAAGAATTATTTAAAAGAATTGATGTAAGTCATTGTTTCCAAGAGAAAGGGAGACAGGAGTGTAAAAAAGCGTTGTTTTTGGACGGCAATGAAGAAATGACTATGTTTTGCGATTATTCCTGCTCAGAAAGACTTAGAAAGTTGATAATTGTGGGCAATGTTAGAAATGTCATGAGAAACAAGAATTATGTAAAAGAATTGATGTAAGTCATTGTTTCCAAGAGAAAGGGAGACCGGAGTGTAAAAAAGCGTTGTTTTTGGACGACAATGAAGAAATGACTATGTTTTGCGATTTCTCCTGCTCAGAAAGACTTAGAAAGTTGATAATTGTGGGCAATGTTAGAAATGTCATGAGAAACAAGAATTATGTAAAAAAATTGATGTAAGTCATTGTTTCCAAGAGAAAGGGAGACCGGAGTGTAAAAAAGCGTTGTTTTTGGACGGCAATGAAGAAATGACTGTTTTGCGATTTCTCTTGCTCAGAAAGACTTAGAAAGTTGATAATTGTGGGCAATGTTAGAAATGTCATGAGAAACAAGAATTATGTAAAAGAATTGATGTAAGTCATTGTTTCCAAGAGAAAGGGAGACAGGAGTGTAAAAAAGCGTTGTTTTTGGACGGCAATGAAGAAATGACTATGTTTTGCGATTTCTCCTGCTCAGAAAGACTTAGAAAGTTGATAATTGTGGGCAATGTAAGAAATGTCATGAGAAACAAGAATTATGTAAAAGAATTGATGTAAGTCATTGTTTCCAAGAGAAAGGGAGACAGGAGTGTAAAAAAGCGTTGTTTTTGGACGGCAATGAAGAAATGACTATGTTTTGCGATTTCTCCTGCTCAGAAAGACTTAGAAAGTTGATAATTGTGGGCAATGTTAGAAATGTCATGAGAAACAAGAATTATGTAAAAGAATTGATGTAAGTCATTGTTTCCAAGAGAAAGGGAGACAGGAGTGTAAAAAAGCGTTGTTTTTGGAAGGCAATAAGGAAATGACTCTTTTGCGATTTCTCTTGCTCAGAAAGACTTAGAAAGTTGATAATTGTGGGCAATGTTAGAAATGTCATGAGAAACAAGAATTATGTAAAAGAATTGATGTAAGTCATTGTTTCCAAGAGAAAGGGAGACCGGAGTGTAAAAAAGCGTTGTTTTTGGACGGCAATGAAGAAATGACTATGTTTTGCGATTTCTCCTGCTCAGAAAGACTTAGAAAGTTGATAATTGTGGGCAATGTTAGAAATGTCATGAGAAACAAGAATTATGTAAAAGAATTGATGTAAGTCATTGTTTCCAAGAGAAAGGGAGACAGGAGTGTAAAAAAGCGTTGTTTTTGGACGGCAATGAAGAAATGACTATGTTTTGCGATTTCTCCTGCTCAGAAAGACTTAGAAAGTTGATAATTGTGGGCAATGTAAGAAATGTCATGAGAAACAAGAATTATGTAAAATAATTGATGTAAGTCATTGTTTCCAAGAGAAAGGGAGACCAGAGTGTAAAAAAGCGTTGTTTTTGGACGGCAATGAAGAAATGACTATGTTTTGCGATTTCTCCTGCTCAGAAAGACTTAGAAAGTTGATAATTGTGGGAAATGTTAGAAATGTCATGAGAAACAAGAATTATGTAAAAGAATTGATGTAAGTCATTGTTTCCAAGAGAAAGGGAGACCGGAGTGTAAAAAAGCGTTGTTTTTGGACGGCAATGAAGAAATGACTGTTTTGCGATTTCTCTTGCTCAGAAAGACTTAGAAAGTTGATAATTGTGGGCAATGTTAGAAATGTCATGAGAAACAAGAATTATGTAAAAGAATTGATGTAAGTCATTGTTTCCAAGAGAAAGGGAGACAGGAGTGTAAAAAAGCGTTGTTTTTGGACGGCAATGAAGAAATGACTATGTTTTGCGATTTCTCCTGCTCAGAAAGACTTAGAAAGTTGATAATTGTGGGCAATGTAAGAAATGTCATGAGAAACAAGAATTATGTAAAATAATTGATGGAAGTCATTGTTTCCAAGAGAAAGGGAGACCGGAGTGTAAAAAAGCGTTGTTTTTGGACGGCAATGAAGAAATGACTATGTTTTGCGATTTCTCCTGCTCAGAAAGACTTAGAAAGTTGATAATTGTGGGAAATGTTAGAAATGTCATGAGAAACAAGAATTATGTAAAAGAATTGATGTAAGTCATTGTTTCCAAGAGAAAGGGAGACCGGAGTGTAAAAAAGCGTTGTTTTTGGACGGCAATGAAGAAATGACTGTTTTGCGATTTCTCCTGCTCAGAAAGACTTAGAAAGTTGATAATTGTGGGCAATGTAAGAAATGTCATGAGAAACAAGAATTATGTAAAAGAATTGATGTAAGTCATTGTTTCCAAGAGAAAGGGAGACAGGAGTGTAAAAAAGCGTTGTTTTTGGACGGCAATGAAGAAATGACTATGTTTTGCGATTTCTCCTGCTCAGAAAGACTTAGAAAGTTGATAATTGTGGGCAATGTAAGAAATGTCATGAGAAACAAGAATTATGTAAAAGAATTGATGTAAGTCATTGTTTCCAAGAGAAAGGGAGACCGGAGTGTAAAAAAGCGTTGTTTTTGGACGGCAATGAAGAAATGACTGTTTTGCGATTTCTCTTGCTCAGAAAGACTTAGAAAGTTGATAATTGTGGGCAATGTTAGAAATGTCATGAGAAACAAGAATTATTTAAAAGAATTGATGTAAGTCATTGTTTCCAAGAGAAAGGGAGACAGGAGTGTAAAAAAGCGTTGTTTTTGGACGGCAATGAAGAAATGACTATGTTTTGCGATTATTCCTGCTCAGAAAGACTTAGAAAGTTGATAATTGTGGGCAATGTTAGAAATGTCATGAGAAACAAGAATTATGTAAAAGAATTGATGTAAGTCATTGTTTCCAAGAGAAAGGGAGACCGGAGTGTAAAAAAGCGTTGTTTTTGGACGACAATGAAGAAATGACTATGTTTTGCGATTTCTCCTGCTCAGAAAGACTTAGAAAGTTGATAATTGTGGGCAATGTTAGAAATGTCATGAGAAACAAGAATTATGTAAAAAAATTGATGTAAGTCATTGTTTCCAAGAGAAAGGGAGACCGGAGTGTAAAAAAGCGTTGTTTTTGGACGGCAATGAAGAAATGACTGTTTTGCGATTTCTCTTGCTCAGAAAGACTTAGAAAGTTGATAATTGTGGGCAATGTTAGAAATGTCATGAGAAACAAGAATTATTTAAAAGAATTGATGTAAGTCATTGTTTCCAAGAGAAAGGGAGACAGGAGTGTAAAAAAGCGTTGTTTTTGGACGGCAATGAAGAAATGACTATGTTTTGCGATTATTCCTGCTCAGAAAGACTTAGAAAGTTGATAATTGTGGGCAATGTTAGAAATGTCATGAGAAACAAGAATTATGTAAAAGAATTGATGTAAGTCATTGTTTCCAAGAGAAAGGGAGACCGGAGTGTAAAAAAGCGTTGTTTTTGGACGACAATGAAGAAATGACTATGTTTTGCGATTTCTCCTGCTCAGAAAGACTTAGAAAGTTGATAATTGTGGGCAATGTTAGAAATGTCATGAGAAACAAGAATTATGTAAAAAAATTGATGTAAGTCATTGTTTCCAAGAGAAAGGGAGACCGGAGTGTAAAAAAGCGTTGTTTTTGGACGGCAATGAAGAAATGACTGTTTTGCGATTTCTCTTGCTCAGAAAGACTTAGAAAGTTGATAATTGTGGGCAATGTTAGAAATGTCATGAGAAACAAGAATTATGTAAAAGAATTGATGTAAGTCATTGTTTCCAAGAGAAAGGGAGACAGGAGTGTAAAAAAGCGTTGTTTTTGGACGGCAATGAAGAAATGACTATGTTTTGCGATTTCTCCTGCTCAGAAAGACTTAGAAAGTTGATAATTGTGGGCAATGTAAGAAATGTCATGAGAAACAAGAATTATGTAAAAGAATTGATGTAAGTCATTGTTTCCAAGAGAAAGGGAGACAGGAGTGTAAAAAAGCGTTGTTTTTGGACGGCAATGAAGAAATGACTATGTTTTGCGATTTCTCCTGCTCAGAAAGACTTATAAAAGTTGATAATTGTGGGCAATGTTAGAAATGTCATGAGAAACAAGAATTATGTAAAAGAATTGATGTAAGTCATTGTTTCCAAGAGAAAGGGAGACAGGAGTGTAAAAAAGCGTTGTTTTTGGACGGCAATGAAGAAATGACTATGTTTTGCGATTTCTCCTGCTCAGAAAGACTTAGAAAGTTGATAATTGTGGGCAATGTTAGAAATGTCATGAGAAACAAGAATTATGTAAAAGAATTGATGTAAGTCATTGTTTCCAAGAGAAAGGGAGACAGGAGTGTAAAAAAGCGTTGTTTTTGGAAGGCAATAAGGAAATGACTCTTTTGCGATTTCTCTTGCTCAGAAAGACTTAGAAAGTTGATAATTGTGGGCAATGTTAGAAATGTCATGAGAAACAAGAATTATGTAAAAGAATTGATGTAAGTCATTGTTTCCAAGAGAAAGGGAGACCGGAGTGTAAAAAAGCGTTGTTTTTGGACGGCAATGAAGAAATGACTATGTTTTGCGATTTCTCCTGCTCAGAAAGACTTAGAAAGTTGATAATTGTGGGCAATGTTAGAAATGTCATGAGAAACAAGAATTATGTAAAAGAATTGATGTAAGTCATTGTTTCCAAGAGAAAGGGAGACAGGAGTGTAAAAAAGCGTTGTTTTTGGACGGCAATGAAGAAATGACTATGTTTTGCGATTTCTCCTGCTCAGAAAGACTTAGAAAGTTGATAATTGTGGGCAATGTAAGAAATGTCATGAGAAACAAGAATTATGTAAAATAATTGATGTAAGTCATTGTTTCCAAGAGAAAGGGAGACCAGAGTGTAAAAAAGCGTTGTTTTTGGACGGCAATGAAGAAATGACTATGTTTTGCGATTTCTCCTGCTCAGAAAGACTTAGAAAGTTGATAATTGTGGGAAATGTTAGAAATGTCATGAGAAACAAGAATTATGTAAAAGAATTGATGTAAGTCATTGTTTCCAAGAGAAAGGGAGACCGGAGTGTAAAAAAGCGTTGTTTTTGGACGGCAATGAAGAAATGACTGTTTTGCGATTTCTCTTGCTCAGAAAGACTTAGAAAGTTGATAATTGTGGGCAATGTTAGAAATGTCATGAGAAACAAGAATTATGTAAAAGAATTGATGTAAGTCATTGTTTCCAAGAGAAAGGGAGACAGGAGTGTAAAAAAGCGTTGTTTTTGGACGGCAATGAAGAAATGACTATGTTTTGCGATTTCTCCTGCTCAGAAAGACTTAGAAAGTTGATAATTGTGGGCAATGTAAGAAATGTCATGAGAAACAAGAATTATGTAAAATAATTGATGGAAGTCATTGTTTCCAAGAGAAAGGGAGACCGGAGTGTAAAAAAGCGTTGTTTTTGGACGGCAATGAAGAAATGACTATGTTTTGCGATTTCTCCTGCTCAGAAAGACTTAGAAAGTTGATAATTGTGGGAAATGTTAGAAATGTCATGAGAAACAAGAATTATGTAAAAGAATTGAAGTAAGTCATTGTTTCCAAGAGAAAGGGAGACCGGAGTGTAAAAAAGCGTTGTTTTTGGACGGCAATGAAGAAATGACTGTTTTGCGATTTCTCCTGCTCAGAAAGACTTAGAAAGTTGATAATTGTGGGCAATGTTAGAAATGTCATGAGAAACAAGAATTATGTAAAAGAATTGATGTAAGTCATTGTTTCCAAGAGAAAGGGAGACCGGAGTGTAAAAAAGCGTTGTTTTTGGACGGCAATGAAGAAATGACTATGTTTTGCGATTTCTCCTGCTCAGAAAGACTTAGAAAGTTGATAATTGTGGGCAATGTTAGAAATGTCATGAGAAACAAGAATTATGTAAAAGAATTGATGTAAGTCATTGTTTCCAAGAGAAAGGGAGACAGGAGTGAAAAAAGCGTTGTTTTTGGAAGGCAATAAGGAAATGACTGTTTTGCGATTTCTCTTGCTCAGAAAGACTTAGAAAGTTGATAATTGTGGGCAATGTTAGAAATGTCATGAGAAACAAGAATTATGTAAAAGAATTGATGTAAGTCATTGTTTCCAAGAGAAAGGGAGACCGGAGTGTAAAAAAGCGTTGTTTTTGGACGGCAATGAAGAAATGACTATGTTTTGCGATTTCTCCTGCTCAGAAATACTTAGAAAGTTGATAATTGTGGGCAATGTTAGAAATGTCATGAGAAACAAGAATTATGTAAAAGAATTGATGTAAGTCATTGTTTCCAAGAGAAAGGGAGACAGGAGTGTAAAAAAGCGTTGTTTTTGGACGGCAATGAAGAAATGACTATGTTTTGCGATTTCTCCTGCTCAGAAAGACTTAGAAAGTTGATAATTGTGGGCAATGTTAGAACTGTCATGAGAAACAAGAATTATGTAAAAGAATTGATGTAAGTCATTGTTTCCAAGAGAAAGGGAGACCGGAGTGTAAAAAAGCCTTGTTTTTGGACGGCAATGAAGAAATGACTGTTTTGCGATTTCTCCTGCTCAGAAAGACTTAGAAAGTTGATAATTGTGGGCAATGTTAGAACTGTCATAAGAAACAAGAATTATGTAAAAGAATTGATGTAAGTCATTGTTTCCAAGAGAAAGGGAGACAGGAGTGTAAAAAAGCGTTGTTTTTGGACGCCAATGAAGAAATGACTGTTTTGCGATTTCTCCTGCTCAGAAAGACTTAGAAAGTTGATAATTGTGGGCAATGTTAGAAATGTCATGAGAAACAAGAATTATGTAAAAGAATTGATGTAAGTCATTGTTTCCAAAAGAAAGGGAGATCGGAGTGTAAAAAAGCGTTGTTTTTGGACGGCAATGAAGAAATGACTGTTTTGCGATTTCTCTTGCTCAGAAAGACTTAGAAAGTTGATAATTGTGGGCAATGTTAGAAATGTCATGAGAAACAAGAATTATGTAAAAGAATTGATGTAAGTCATTGTTTCCAAGAGAAAGGGAGACCGGAGTGTAAAAAAGCGTTGTTTTTGGACGGCAATGAAGAAATGACTATGTTTTGCGATTTCTCCTGCTCAGAAAGACTTAGAAAGTTGATAATTGTGGGCAATGTTAGAAATGTCATGAGAAACAAGAATTATGTAAAAGAATTGATGTAAGTCATTGTTTCCAAGAGAAAGGGAGACAGGAGTGTAAAAAAGCGTTGTTTTTGGACGGCAATGAAGAAATGACTATGTTTTGCGATTTCTCCTGCTCAGAAAGACTTAGAAAGTTGATAATTGTGGGCAATGTTAGAACTGTCATGAGAAACAAGAATTATGTAAAAGAATTGATGTAAGTCATTGTTTCCGAGAGAAAGGGAGACCGGAGTGTAAAAAAGCCTTGTTTTTGGACGGCAATGAAGAAATGACTGTTTTGCGATTTCTCCTGCTCAGAAAGACTTAGAAAGTTGATAATTGTGGGCAATTATAGAACTGTCATGAGAAACAAGAATTATGTAAAAGAATTGATGTAAGTCATTGTTTCCAAGAGAAAGGGAGACCGGAGTGTAAAAAAGCGTTGTTTTTGGACGACAATGAAGAAATGACTATGTTTTGCGATTTCTCCTGCTCAGAAAGACTTAGAAAGTTGATAATTGTGGGCAATGTTAGAAATGTCATGAGAAACAAGAATTATGTAAAAAAATTGATGTAAGTCATTGTTTCCAAGAGAAAGGGAGACCGGAGTGTAAAAAAGCGTTGTTTTTGGACGGCAATGAAGAAATGACTGTTTTGCGATTTCTCTTGCTCAGAAAGACTTAGAAAGTTGATAATTGTGGGCAATGTTAGAAATGTCATGAGAAACAAGAATTATGTAAAAGAATTGATGTAAGTCATTGTTTCCAAGAGAAAGGGAGACAGGAGTGTAAAAAAGCGTTGTTTTTGGACGGCAATGAAGAAATGACTATGTTTTGCGATTTCTCCTGCTCAGAAAGACTTAGAAAGTTGATAATTGTGGGCAATGTTAGAAATGTCATGAGAAACAAGAATTATGTAAAAGAATTGATGTAAGTCATTGTTTCCAAGAGAAAGGGAGACAGGAGTGTAAAAAAGCGTTGTTTTTGGAAGGCAATAAGGAAATGACTCTTTTGCGATTTCTCTTGCTCAGAAAGACTTAGAAAGTTGATAATTGTGGGCAATGTTAGAAATGTCATGAGAAACAAGAATTATGTAAAAGAATTGATGTAAGTCATTGTTTCCAAGAGAAAGGGAGACCGGAGTGTAAAAAAGCGTTGTTTTTGGACGGCAATGAAGAAATGACTATGTTTTGCGATTTCTCCTGCTCAGAAAGACTTAGAAAGTTGATAATTGTGGGCAATGTTAGAAATGTCATGAGAAACAAGAATTATGTAAAAGAATTGATGTAAGTCATTGTTTCCAAGAGAAAGGGAGACAGGAGTGTAAAAAAGCGTTGTTTTTGGACGGCAATGAAGAAATGACTATGTTTTGCGATTTCTCCTGCTCAGAAAGACTTAGAAAGTTGATAATTGTGGGCAATGTAAGAAATGTCATGAGAAACAAGAATTATGTAAAATAATTGATGTAAGTCATTGTTTCCAAGAGAAAGGGAGACCAGAGTGTAAAAAAGCGTTGTTTTTGGACGGCAATGAAGAAATGACTATGTTTTGCGATTTCTCCTGCTCAGAAAGACTTAGAAAGTTGATAATTGTGGGAAATGTTAGAAATGTCATGAGAAACAAGAATTATGTAAAAGAATTGATGTAAGTCATTGTTTCCAAGAGAAAGGGAGACCGGAGTGTAAAAAAGCGTTGTTTTTGGACGGCAATGAAGAAATGACTGTTTTGCGATTTCTCTTGCTCAGAAAGACTTAGAAAGTTGATAATTGTGGGCAATGTTAGAAATGTCATGAGAAACAAGAATTATGTAAAAGAATTGATGTAAGTCATTGTTTCCAAGAGAAAGGGAGACAGGAGTGTAAAAAAGCGTTGTTTTTGGACGGCAATGAAGAAATGACTATGTTTTGCGATTTCTCCTGCTCAGAAAGACTTAGAAAGTTGATAATTGTGGGCAATGTAAGAAATGTCATGAGAAACAAGAATTATGTAAAATAATTGATGGAAGTCATTGTTTCCAAGAGAAAGGGAGACCGGAGTGTAAAAAAGCGTTGTTTTTGGACGGCAATGAAGAAATGACTATGTTTTGCGATTTCTCCTGCTCAGAAAGACTTAGAAAGTTGATAATTGTGGGAAATGTTAGAAATGTCATGAGAAACAAGAATTATGTAAAAGAATTGATGTAAGTCATTGTTTCCAAGAGAAAGGGAGACCGGAGTGTAAAAAAGCGTTGTTTTTGGACGGCAATGAAGAAATGACTGTTTTGCGATTTCTCCTGCTCAGAAAGACTTAGAAAGTTGATAATTGTGGGCAATGTTAGAAATGTCATGAGAAACAAGAATTATGTAAAAGAATTGATGTAAGTCATTGTTTCCAAGAGAAAGGGAGACCGGAGTGTAAAAAAGCGTTGTTTTTGGACGGCAATGAAGAAATGACTATGTTTTGCGATTTCTCCTGCTCAGAAAGACTTAGAAAGTTGATAATTGTGGGCAATGTTAGAAATGTCATGAGAAACAAGAATTATGTAAAAGAATTGATGTAAGTCATTGTTTCCAAGAGAAAGGGAGACAGGAGTGAAAAAAGCGTTGTTTTTGGAAGGCAATAAGGAAATGACTGTTTTGCGATTTCTCTTGCTCAGAAAGACTTAGAAAGTTGATAATTGTGGGCAATGTTAGAAATGTCATGAGAAACAAGAATTATGTAAAAGAATTGATGTAAGTCATTGTTTCCAAGAGAAAGGGAGACCGGAGTGTAAAAAAGCGTTGTTTTTGGACGGCAATGAAGAAATGACTATGTTTTGCGATTTCTCCTGCTCAGAAATACTTAGAAAGTTGATAATTGTGGGCAATGTTAGAAATGTCATGAGAAACAAGAATTATGTAAAAGAATTGATGTAAGTCATTGTTTCCAAGAGAAAGGAAGACAGGAGTGTAAAAAAGCGTTGTTTTTGGACGGCAATGAAGAAATGACTATGTTTTGCGATTTCTCCTGCTCAGAAAGACTTAGAAAGTTGATAATTGTGGGCAATGTTAGAACTGTCATGAGAAACAAGAATTATGTAAAAGAATTGATGTAAGTCATTGTTTCCAAGAGAAAGGGAGACCGGAGTGTAAAAAAGCCTTGTTTTTGGACGGCAATGAAGAAATGACTGTTTTGCGATTTCTCCTGCTCAGAAAGACTTAGAAAGTTGATAATTGTGGGCAATGTTAGAACTGTCATAAGAAACAAGAATTATGTAAAAGAATTGATGTAAGTCATTGTTTCCAAGAGAAAGGGAGACAGGAGTGTAAAAAAGCGTTGTTTTTGGACGCCAATGAAGAAATGACTGTTTTGCGATTTCTCCTGCTCAGAAAGACTTAGAAAGTTGATAATTGTGGGCAATGTTAGAAATGTCATGAGAAACAAGAATTATGTAAAAGAATTGATGTAAGTCATTGTTTCCAAAAGAAAGGGAGATCGGAGTGTAAAAAAGCGTTGTTTTTGGACGGCAATGAAGAAATGACTGTTTTGCGATTTCTCTTGCTCAGAAAGACTTAGAAAGTTGATAATTGTGGGCAATGTTAGAAATGTCATGAGAAACAAGAATTATGTAAAAGAATTGATGTAAGTCATTGTTTCCAAGAGAAAGGGAGACCGGAGTGTAAAAAAGCGTTGTTTTTGGACGGCAATGAAGAAATGACTATGTTTTGCGATTTCTCCTGCTCAGAAAGACTTAGAAAGTTGATAATTGTGGGCAATGTTAGAAATGTCATGAGAAACAAGAATTATGTAAAAGAATTGATGTAAGTCATTGTTTCCAAGAGAAAGGGAGACAGGAGTGTAAAAAAGCGTTGTTTTTGGACGGCAATGAAGAAATGACTATGTTTTGCGATTTCTCCTGCTCAGAAAGACTTAGAAAGTTGATAATTGTGGGCAATGTTAGAACTGTCATGAGAAACAAGAATTATGTAAAAGAATTGATGTAAGTCATTGTTTCCGAGAGAAAGGGAGACCGGAGTGTAAAAAAGCCTTGTTTTTGGACGGCAATGAAGAAATGACTGTTTTGCGATTTCTCCTGCTCAGAAAGACTTAGAAAGTTGATAATTGTGGGCAATTATAGAACTGTCATGAGAAACAAGAATTATGTAAAAGAATTGATGTAAGTCATTGTTTCCAAGAGAAAGGGAGACCGGAGTGTAAAAAAGCGTTGTTTTTGGACGACAATGAAGAAATGACTATGTTTTGCGATTTCTCCTGCTCAGAAAGACTTAGAAAGTTGATAATTGTGGGCAATGTTAGAAATGTCATGAGAAACAAGAATTATGTAAAAAAATTGATGTAAGTCATTGTTTCCAAGAGAAAGGGAGACCGGAGTGTAAAAAAGCGTTGTTTTTGGACGGCAATGAAGAAATGACTGTTTTGCGATTTCTCTTGCTCAGAAAGACTTAGAAAGTTGATAATTGTGGGCAATGTTAGAAATGTCATGAGAAACAAGAATTATTTAAAAGAATTGATGTAAGTCATTGTTTCCAAGAGAAAGGGAGACAGGAGTGTAAAAAAGCGTTGTTTTTGGACGGCAATGAAGAAATGACTATGTTTTGCGATTATTCCTGCTCAGAAAGACTTAGAAAGTTGATAATTGTGGGCAATGTTAGAAATGTCATGAGAAACAAGAATTATGTAAAAGAATTGATGTAAGTCATTGTTTCCAAGAGAAAGGGAGACCGGAGTGTAAAAAAGCGTTGTTTTTGGACGACAATGAAGAAATGACTATGTTTTGCGATTTCTCCTGCTCAGAAAGACTTAGAAAGTTGATAATTGTGGGCAATGTTAGAAATGTCATGAGAAACAAGAATTATGTAAAAAAATTGATGTAAGTCATTGTTTCCAAGAGAAAGGGAGACCGGAGTGTAAAAAAGCGTTGTTTTTGGACGGCAATGAAGAAATGACTGTTTTGCGATTTCTCTTGCTCAGAAAGACTTAGAAAGTTGATAATTGTGGGCAATGTTAGAAATGTCATGAGAAACAAGAATTATGTAAAAGAATTGATGTAAGTCATTGTTTCCAAGAGAAAGGGAGACAGGAGTGTAAAAAAGCGTTGTTTTTGGACGGCAATGAAGAAATGACTATGTTTTGCGATTTCTCCTGCTCAGAAAGACTTAGAAAGTTGATAATTCTGGGCAATGTAAGAAATGTCATGAGAAACAAGAATTATGTAAAAGAATTGATGTAAGTCATTGTTTCCAAGAGAAAGGGAGACAGGAGTGTAAAAAAGCGTTGTTTTTGGACGGCAATGAAGAAATGACTATGTTTTGCGATTTCTCCTGCTCAGAAAGACTTATAAAAGTTGATAATTGTGGGCAATGTTAGAAATGTCATGAGAAACAAGAATTATGTAAAAGAATTGATGTAAGTCATTGTTTCCAAGAGAAAGGGAGACAGGAGTGTAAAAAAGCGTTGTTTTTGGACGGCAATGAAGAAATGACTATGTTTTGCGATTTCTCCTGCTCAGAAAGACTTAGAAAGTTGATAATTGTGGGCAATGTTAGAAATGTCATGAGAAACAAGAATTATGTAAAAGAATTGATGTAAGTCATTGTTTCCAAGAGAAAGGGAGACAGGAGTGTAAAAAAGCGTTGTTTTTGGAAGGCAATAAGGAAATGACTCTTTTGCGATTTCTCTTGCAGGGAAAGACTTAGAAAGTTGATAATTGTGGGCAATGTTAGAAATGTCATGAGAAACAAGAATTATGTAAAAGAATTGATGTAAGTCATTGTTTCCAAGAGAAAGGGAGACCGGAGTGTAAAAAAGCGTTGTTTTTGGACGGCAATGAAGAAATGACTATGTTTTGCGATTTCTCCTGCTCAGAAAGACTTAGAAAGTTGATAATTGTGGGCAATGTTAGAAATGTCATGAGAAACAAGAATTATGTAAAAGAATTGATGTAAGTCATTGTTTCCAAGAGAAAGGGAGACAGGAGTGTAAAAAAGCGTTGTTTTTGGACGGCAATGAAGAAATGACTATGTTTTGCGATTTCTCCTGCTCAGAAAGACTTAGAAAGTTGATAATTGTGGGCAATGTAAGAAATGTCATGAGAAACAAGAATTATGTAAAATAATTGATGTAAGTCATTGTTTCCAAGAGAAAGGGAGACCAGAGTGTAAAAAAGCGTTGTTTTTGGACGGCAATGAAGAAATGACTATGTTTTGCGATTTCTCCTGCTCAGAAAGACTTAGAAAGTTGATAATTGTGGGAAATGTTAGAAATGTCATGAGAAACAAGAATTATGTAAAAGAATTGATGTAAGTCATTGTTTCCAAGAGAAAGGGAGACCGGAGTGTAAAAAAGCGTTGTTTTTGGACGGCAATGAAGAAATGACTGTTTTGCGATTTCTCTTGCTCAGAAAGACTTAGAAAGTTGATAATTGTGGGCAATGTTAGAAATGTCATGAGAAACAAGAATTATGTAAAAGAATTGATGTAAGTCATTGTTTCCAAGAGAAAGGGAGACAGGAGTGTAAAAAAGCGTTGTTTTTGGACGGCAATGAAGAAATGACTATGTTTTGCGATTTCTCCTGCTCAGAAAGACTTAGAAAGTTGATAATTGTGGGCAATGTAAGAAATGTCATGAGAAACAAGAATTATGTAAAATAATTGATGGAAGTCATTGTTTCCAAGAGAAAGGGAGACCGGAGTGTAAAAAAGCGTTGTTTTTGGACGGCAATGAAGAAATGACTATGTTTTGCGATTTCTCCTGCTCAGAAAGACTTAGAAAGTTGATAATTGTGGGAAATGTTAGAAATGTCATGAGAAACAAGAATTATGTAAAAGAATTGATGTAAGTCATTGTTTCCAAGAGAAAGGGAGACCGGAGTGTAAAAAAGCGTTGTTTTTGGACGGCAATGAAGAAATGACTGTTTTGCGATTTCTCCTGCTCAGAAAGACTTAGAAAGTTGATAATTGTGGGCAATGTTAGAAATGTCATGAGAAACAAGAATTATGTAAAAGAATTGATGTAAGTCATTGTTTCCAAGAGAAAGGGAGACCGGAGTGTAAAAAAGCGTTGTTTTTGGACGGCAATGAAGAAATGACTATGTTTTGCGATTTCTCCTGCTCAGAAAGACTTAGAAAGTTGATAATTGTGGGCAATGTTAGAAATGTCATGAGAAACAAGAATTATGTAAAAGAATTGATGTAAGTCATTGTTTCCAAGAGAAAGGGAGACAGGAGTGAAAAAAGCGTTGTTTTTGGAAGGCAATAAGGAAATGACTGTTTTGCGATTTCTCTTGCTCAGAAAGACTTAGAAAGTTGATAATTGTGGGCAATGTTAGAAATGTCATGAGAAACAAGAATTATGTAAAAGAATTGATGTAAGTCATTGTTTCCAAGAGAAAGGGAGACCGGAGTGTAAAAAAGCGTTGTTTTTGGACGGCAATGAAGAAATGACTATGTTTTGCGATTTCTCCTGCTCAGAAATACTTAGAAAGTTGATAATTGTGGGCAATGTTAGAAATGTCATGAGAAACAAGAATTATGTAAAAGAATTGATGTAAGTCATTGTTTCCAAGAGAAAGGGAGACAGGAGTGTAAAAAAGCGTTGTTTTTGGACGGCAATGAAGAAATGACTATGTTTTGCGATTTCTCCTGCTCAGAAAGACTTAGAAAGTTGATAATTGTGGGCAATGTTAGAACTGTCATGAGAAACAAGAATTATGTAAAAGAATTGATGTAAGTCATTGTTTCCAAGAGAAAGGGAGACCGGAGTGTAAAAAAGCCTTGTTTTTGGACGGCAATGAGAAATGACTGTTTTGCGATTTCTCCTGCTCAGAAAGACTTAGAAAGTTGATAATTGTGGGCAATGTTAGAACTGTCATAAGAAACAAGAATTATGTAAAAGAATTGATGTAAGTCATTGTTTCCAAGAGAAAGGGAGACAGGAGTGTAAAAAAGCGTTGTTTTTGGACGCCAATGAAGAAATGACTGTTTTGCGATTTCTCCTGCTCAGAAAGACTTAGAAAGTTGATAATTGTGGGCAATGTTAGAAATGTCATGAGAAACAAGAATTATGTAAAAGAATTGATGTAAGTCATTGTTTCCAAAAGAAAGGGAGATCGGAGTGTAAAAAAGCGTTGTTTTTGGACGGCAATGAAGAAATGACTGTTTTGCGATTTCTCTTGCTCAGAAAGACTTAGAAAGTTGATAATTGTGGGCAATGTTAGAAATGTCATGAGAAACAAGAATTATGTAAAAGAATTGATGTAAGTCATTGTTTCCAGAGAAAGGGAGACCGGAGTGTAAAAAAGCGTTGTTTTTGGACGGCAATGAAGAAATGACTATGTTTTGCGATTTCTCCTGCTCAGAAAGACTTAGAAAGTTGATAATTGTGGGCAATGTTAGAATGTCATGAGAAACAAGAATTATGTAAAAGAATTGATGTAAGTCATTGTTTCCAAGAGAAAGGGAGACAGGAGTGTAAAAAAGCGTTGTTTTTGGACGGCAATGAAGAAATGACTATGTTTTGCGATTTCTCCTGCTCAGAAAGACTTAGAAAGTTGATAATTGTGGGCAATGTTAGAACTGTCATGAGAAACAAGAATTATGTAAAAGAATTGATGTAAGTCATTGTTTCCGAGAGAAAGGGAGACCGGAGTGTAAAAAAGCCTTGTTTTTGGACGGCAATGAAGAAATGACTGTTTTGCGATTTCTCCTGCTCAGAAAGACTTAGAAAGTTGATAATTGTGGGCAATTATAGAACTGTCATGAGAAACAAGAATTATGTAAAAGAATTGATGTAAGTCATTGTTTCCAAGAGAAAGGGAGACCGGAGTGTAAAAAAGCGTTGTTTTTGGACGACAATGAAGAAATGACTATGTTTTGCGATTTCTCCTGCTCAGAAAGACTTAGAAAGTTGATAATTGTGGGCAATGTTAGAAATGTCATGAGAAACAAGAATTATGTAAAAAAATTGATGTAAGTCATTGTTTCCAAGAGAAAGGGAGACCGGAGTGTAAAAAAGCGTTGTTTTTGGACGGCAATGAAGAAATGACTGTTTTGCGATTTCTCTTGCTCAGAAAGACTTAGAAAGTTGATAATTGTGGGCAATGTTAGAAATGTCATGAGAAACAAGAATTATTTAAAAGAATTGATGTAAGTCATTGTTTCCAAGAGAAAGGGAGACAGGAGTGTAAAAAAGCGTTGTTTTTGGACGGCAATGAAGAAATGACTATGTTTTGCGATTATTCCTGCTCAGAAAGACTTAGAAAGTTGATAATTGTGGGCAATGTTAGAAATGTCATGAGAAACAAGAATTATGTAAAGAATTGATGTAAGTCATTGTTTCCAAGAGAAAGGGAGACCGGAGTGTAAAAAAGCGTTGTTTTTGGACGACAATGAAGAAATGACTATGTTTTGCGATTTCTCCTGCTCAGAAAGACTTAGAAAGTTGATAATTGTGGGCAATGTTAGAAATGTCATGAGAAACAAGAATTATGTAAAAAAATTGATGTAAGTCATTGTTTCCAAGAGAAAGGGAGACCGGAGTGTAAAAAAGCGTTGTTTTTGGACGGCAATGAAGAAATGACTGTTTTGCGATTTCTCTTGCTCAGAAAGACTTAGAAAGTTGATAATTGTGGGCAATGTTAGAAATGTCATGAGAAACAAGAATTATGTAAAAGAATTGATGTAAGTCATTGTTTCCAAGAGAAAGGGAGACAGGAGTGTAAAAAGCGTTGTTTTTGGACGGCAATGAAGAAATGACTATGTTTTGCGATTTCTCCTGCTCAGAAAGACTTAGAAAGTTGATAATTCTGGGCAATGTAAGAAATGTCATGAGAAACAAGAATTATGTAAAAGAATTGATGTAAGTCATTGTTTCCAAGAGAAAGGGAGACAGGAGTGTAAAAAAGCGTTGTTTTTGGACGGCAATGAAGAAATGACTATGTTTTGCGATTTCTCCTGCTCAGAAAGACTTATAAAAGTTGATAATTGTGGGCAATGTTAGAAATGTCATGAGAAACAAGAATTATGTAAAAGAATTGATGTAAGTCATTGTTTCCAAGAGAAAGGGAGACAGGAGTGTAAAAAAGCGTTGTTTTTGGACGGCAATGAAGAAATGACTATGTTTTGCGATTTCTCCTGCTCAGAAAGACTTAGAAAGTTGATAATTGTGGGCAATGTTAGAAATGTCATGAGAAACAAGAATTATGTAAAAGAATTGATGTAAGTCATTGTTTCCAAGAGAAAGGGAGACAGGAGTGTAAAAAAGCGTTGTTTTTGGAAGGCAATAAGGAAATGACTCTTTTGCGATTTCTCTTGCAGGGAAAGACTTAGAAAGTTGATAATTGTGGGCAATGTTAGAAATGTCATGAGAAACAAGAATTATGTAAAAGAATTGATGTAAGTCATTGTTTCCAAGAGAAAGGGAGACCGGAGTGTAAAAAAGCGTTTGTTTTTGGACGGCAATGAAGAAATGACTATGTTTTGCGATTTCTCCTGCTCAGAAAGACTTAGAAAGTTGATAATTGTGGGCAATGTTAGAAATGTCATGAGAAACAAGAATTATGTAAAAGAATTGATGTAAGTCATTGTTTCCAAGAGAAAGGGAGACAGGAGTGTAAAAAAGCGTTGTTTTTGGACGGCAATGAAGAAATGACTATGTTTTGCGATTTCTCCTGCTCAGAAAGACTTAGAAAGTTGATAATTGTGGGCAATGTAAGAAATGTCATGAGAAACAAGAATTATGTAAAATAATTGATGTAAGTCATTGTTTCCAAGAGAAAGGGAGACCAGAGTGTAAAAAAGCGTTGTTTTGGACGGCAATGAAGAAATGACTATGTTTTGCGATTTCTCCTGCTCAGAAAGACTTAGAAAGTTGATAATTGTGGGAAATGTTAGAAATGTCATGAGAAACAAGAATTATGTAAAAGAATTGATGTAAGTCATTGTTTCCAAGAGAAAGGGAGACCGGAGTGTAAAAAAGCGTTGTTTTTGGACGGCAATGAAGAAATGACTGTTTTGCGATTTCTCTTGCTCAGAAAGACTTAGAAAGTTGATAATTGTGGGCAATGTTAGAAATGTCATGAGAAACAAGAATTATGTAAAAGAATTGATGTAAGTCATTGTTTCAAGAGAAAGGGAGACAGGAGTGTAAAAAAGCGTTGTTTTTGGACGGCAATGAAGAAATGACTATGTTTTGCGATTTCTCCTGCTCAGAAAGACTTAGAAAGTTGATAATTGTGGGCAATGTAAGAAATGTCATGAGAAACAAGAATTATGTAAAATAATTGATGGAAGTCATTGTTTCCAAGAGAAAGGGAGACCGGAGTGTAAAAAAGCGTTGTTTTTGGACGGCAATGAAGAAATGACTATGTTTTGCGATTTCTCCTGCTCAGAAAGACTTAGAAAGTTGATAATTGTGGGAAATGTTAGAAATGTCATGAGAAACAAGAATTATGTAAAAGAATTGATGTAAGTCATTGTTTCCAAGAGAAAGGGAGACCGGAGTGTAAAAAAGCGTTGTTTTTGGACGGCAATGAAGAAATGACTGTTTTGCGATTTCTCCTGCTCAGAAAGACTTAGAAAGTTGATAATTGTGGGCAATGTTAGAAATGTCATGAGAAACAAGAATTATGTAAAAGAATTGATGTAAGTCATTGTTTCCAAGAGAAAGGGAGACCGGAGTGTAAAAAAGCGTTGTTTTTGGACGGCAATGAAGAAATGACTATGTTTTGCGATTTCTCCTGCTCAGAAAGACTTAGAAAGTTGATAATTGTGGGCAATGTTAGAAATGTCATGAGAAACAAGAATTATGTAAAAGAATTGATGTAAGTCATTGTTTCCAAGAGAAAGGGAGACCGGAGTGTAAAAAAGCGTTGTTTTTGGACGGCAATGAAGAAATGACTGTTTTGCGATTTCTCTTGCTCAGAAAGACTTAGAAAGTTGATAATTGTGGGCAATGTTAGAAATGTCATGAGAAACAAGAATTATTTAAAAGAATTGATGTAAGTCATTGTTTCCAAGAGAAAGGGAGACAGGAGTGTAAAAAAGCGTTGTTTTTGGACGGCAATGAAGAAATGACTATGTTTTGCGATTATTCCTGCTCAGAAAGACTTAGAAAGTTGATAATTGTGGGCAATGTTAGAAATGTCATGAGAAACAAGAATTATGTAAAAGAATTGATGTAAGTCATTGTTTCCAAGAGAAAGGGAGACCGGAGTGTAAAAAAGCGTTGTTTTTGGACGACAATGAAGAAATGACTATGTTTTGCGATTTCTCCTGCTCAGAAAGACTTAGAAAGTTGATAATTGTGGGCAATGTTAGAAATGTCATGAGAAACAAGAATTATGTAAAAAAATTGATGTAAGTCATTGTTTCCAAGAGAAAGGGAGACCGGAGTGTAAAAAAGCGTTGTTTTTGGACGGCAATGAAGAAATGACTGTTTTGCGATTTCTCTTGCTCAGAAAGACTTAGAAAGTTGATAATTGTGGGCAATGTTAGAAATGTCATGAGAAACAAGAATTATGTAAAAGAATTGATGTAAGTCATTGTTTCCAAGAGAAAGGAGACAGGAGTGTAAAAAAGCGTTGTTTTTGGACGGCAATGAAGAAATGACTATGTTTTGCGATTTCTCCTGCTCAGAAAGACTTAGAAAGTTGATAATTCTGGGCAATGTAAGAAATGTCATGAGAAACAAGAATTATGTAAAAGAATTGATGTAAGTCATTGTTTCCAAGAGAAAGGGAGACAGGAGTGTAAAAAAGCGTTGTTTTTGGACGGCAATGAAGAAATGACTATGTTTTGCGATTTCTCCTGCTCAGAAAGACTTATAAAAGTTGATAATTGTGGGCAATGTTAGAATGTCATGAGAAACAAGAATTATGTAAAAGAATTGATGTAAGTCATTGTTTCCAAGAGAAAGGGAGACAGGAGTGTAAAAAAGCGTTGTTTTTGGACGGCAATGAAGAAATGACTATGTTTTGCGATTTCTCCTGCTCAGAAAGACTTAGAAAGTTGATAATTGTGGGCAATGTTAGAAATGTCATGAGAAACAAGAATTATGTAAAAGAATTGATGTAAGTCATTGTTTCCAAGAGAAAGGGAGACAGGAGTGTAAAAAAGCGTTGTTTTTGGAAGGCAATAAGGAAATGACTCTTTTGCGATTTCTCTTGCAGGGAAAGACTTAGAAAGTTGATAATTGTGGGCAATGTTAGAAATGTCATGAGAAACAAGAATTATGTAAAAGAATTGATGTAAGTCATTGTTTCCAAGAGAAAGGGAGACCGGAGTGTAAAAAAGCGTTGTTTTTGGACGGCAATGAAGAAATGACTATGTTTTTGCGATTTCTCCTGCTCAGAAAGACTTAGAAAGTTGATAATTGTGGGCAATGTTAGAAATGTCATGAGAAACAAGAATTATGTAAAAGAATTGATGTAAGTCATTGTTTCCAAGAGAAAGGGAGACAGGAGTGTAAAAAAGCGTTGTTTTTGGACGGCAATGAAGAAATGACTATGTTTTGCGATTTCTCCTGCTCAGAAAGACTTAGAAAGTTGATAATTGTGGGCAATGTAAGAAATGTCATGAGAAACAAGAATTATGTAAAATAATTGATGTAAGTCATTGTTTCCAAGAGAAAGGGAGACCAGAGTGTAAAAAAGCGTTGTTTTTGGACGGCAATGAAGAAATGACTATGTTTTGCGATTTCTCCTGCTCAGAAAGACTTAGAAAGTTGATAATTGTGGGAAATGTTAGAAATGTCATGAGAAACAAGAATTATGTAAAAGAATTGATGTAAGTCATTGTTTCCAAGAGAAAGGGAGACCGGAGTGTAAAAAAGCGTTGTTTTTGGACGGCAATGAAGAAATGACTGTTTTGCGATTTCTCTTGCTCAGAAAGACTTAGAAAGTTGATAATTGTGGGCAATGTTAGAAATGTCATGAGAAACAAGAATTATGTAAAAGAATTGATGTAAGTCATTGTTTCCAAGAGAAAGGGAGACA